>NC_084574.2:27400000-27647500 GCF_033978685.3 Nerophis lumbriciformis
TCTATTTTATTGCCATTTATACCCCCATTATTTACTTTTTACTTTTTAAATTCGATCTCAATTCTGTACACTGCTGCTGGAATTTAAATTGTCCTGAGGGAACTCTCCTTAAGGAATCAATAAAGTATTATCTATCTCTCTATCTATCTATCTCTTTATTGAGAGCACCGGGATAAAAGCCACACCCACAAAAGTTTAGAAGAAAAAAAGTACTTTATCATATATTAGCTGCAACAGAATAAATGTATATGTTGCAAAATGATTTATGAGTTACAGTAGGATTCTGTAAATGTTTATTTATATATGAATTATAAATATTTATATTTAATTTTTTCCAAACAGTGTCTGTAAGACGGCAGTAAAACAGCCGATCAAACAAAACAGAAGTCATCGTCATGGACCCACTAGCTGCGGAAGCTAGCTCTCCAATCAGCTTTACAGACTGAAAACCTCCACGGTGACATCTTGGTGAATTTACTGAGGCATTTTTGAAACTGAAACAACAAAAAAAGTATAACGTTGTAAGTTAATAATAATAACACAGACACTCAAAAACGCATATTAGCTCATGCTATCAACGTTAGCGTCAGTACATTACGATAGATTTTAGAAATATGCATGAAAACACTATTACAGACTTCACACATGGGACAGTTTAGTAAGTATAAACCGTTTTAGTTATACTGTTAAACTTACAAACGTTGCTTGGAGTTATGAATGACGAATCCATACGAGTAAATTCGCTACGGACGGCTAAAAGACTGAACGGCACTCCGGTTGAAAAAAAATAAAAATAAAAGCGATAAATGTAAGGACACTGCAGCACCTGCAGTGAGCGAACTTGTCCAAAAGATGGCGCCATAGCACAAACAATTAAAACTATTAAATTATTTTTATAATGGCCGCGAGCGAAGAAAACTCCATAAATTATATGCCCCGTTTTATAAGCTGCAGGGTTCAAAGTGTAGGAAAAAAGTAGTGGCTTATAGTCCGAAATTTACAGTAGTTTGTTACATGTAATGTGTGGCCGTACAACAAGACCAGGGGTGTCAAAGTCGTTTTCTTGGAGAACCATATTGCAATTATGGCTTCCCTCAAAGGGCTGCTTGTAACCGTGAATATTTATGAATATAAACTTATAATAACCTTGTTACCCAATTTGCATTGGCAACCTATTTTATTTTATTGTTATAACTTTTTTTGATTATAAACACATTTAACCAGAACGTGCTTTATTATTTTCAGCCTTTCGCAGGCCACAGTAAAGAATGTGGCGGGCCATAACCAATGATTTAGCGGGCCTTGAGTTTGACATCCGTGCCGTAGACGAAAACAGGGCAATATTTTGGTTTTCATACGAAAAGTGGGGAAATCAACAACCAAAACATCACTATAGTGTACAAAATAATTGTCCATACGCTTGCAGTTATGTTGACAACCTGGCAGTAATCTGTATGAATTTTTTAGCATATACAAATTTTCGTTTTTATATTTATTTCCACCAGCCAATTGCAAAACGTGTTTTCTTTGAGGGCCACATTGCAGTGTGGCTGCCTTCAGAGGGCCGCTTGTAACAGTGAGTGCATGAATATAAATGAAGAACCGCCTCATTATATTATTACACAATTGATTTTTCATTTGATTATTAGATTTTTGTACCTACAGATTTAAGGATGACTTGGTGACAAGCAAATATTTAAGCTTTTATTTATATTTTTACAAATAAATTGTAATATGGTATAGGCCAGGCCTTGTCAATTATTTTGACTCGGGGGGCCAAATTTGGAGAAAAAAATTTGTATGTGGGCCGGTATATCGGATTTTTAGGAACACTAATACAAAACCTCACAATAATGTCTGATTGAATGCTAAAAACGTTATGACAGACCGCCTTAAAAAACGGAATAGAATTTTCAATTTTTTTACTGAATGAGACACCCAGAATGTACACGACAATAAAGAATGTGAAAAACAACCCCACACCATAATTCCTCCTCCACCAAATTTCACACTCGGCACAATGCAGTATGAAATGTACCGTTCTCCTTGCAACTTCCAAACCTCTGACTCCTCTCAGTCAGTTTACGTGACCTACCACTTCCTGGCTGAGTTGCTGTTGTTCCCAAACTCTTCCATTTTCTTACAATAAAGCCGACAGTTGACTTTGGAATATTTAGCAGCGAGGAAATTTCACCACTGGATTTGTTGCACAGGTGGCATCCTATGACAGTTCCACGCTGGAAATCACTGAGAGCGACCCATTCTTTCACAAATGTTTGTAGAAACAGTCTCCATGCCTAAGTGCTTGATTTTATACACCTGTGGCCGGGCCAAATGATTAGGACACCTGATTCTGATCATTTGGATGGGTGGCCAAATACTTTTGGCAATATAGTGTGTGTGATCGTCAATGCCAATCTGTTTTCTGAATGTTGGCTATCAGCTAATTATGTGTCTCCATACAGAGTGTGTAGACACAAGAGGACTATAAAGGCAAAAATTACAATATTTAAATTAGAAGTGGAGGTAGTTTTTAAACAGACAATATTACTCAACATAAATACATTTTAAAATGCACAGTTAACGTATGTGATCGTTATCGTTATCGGCCAATCCATACTTGCCAACCTTGAGACCTCCGATTTCGGGAGGTGGGGGGTAGTCGTGGTCCGGGGGTTGTGGTTGGGGGCGTGGTTAAGAGGGTAGGAGTATATTTACAGCTAGAATTCACCAAGTCAAGTATTTCATATATATGTATATATATATATATATATATATATATATATATATATATATATATATATATATATATATATATATATATATATTTATTTTATTATATATATATATATATATATATATATATATATATATATAAATAAGAGAAATACTTGAATTTCAGTGTTCATTTATTTACACATATACACACACATAACACTCATCTACTCATTGTTGAGTTAAGGGTTGAATTGTCCATCCTTGTTCTATTCTCGGTCACTATTTTTCTAACCATGCTGAACACCCTCTCTGATGATGCATTCTGCTTCGTCTCCTTGTTGTGTGCGCAGTTGTGCACTGCACTCTCTAAAAGCCGTAGATGTTATTGTCACATAAGCATGTACAGTAGATGGCAGTATTGTCCTGTTTAAGAGTGTCACAACATTGCTGTTTACGGCAGACGAACTGCTTTACGGTAGACGAAAACGTGACTGCTGTTGTTATGTGTTGTTACCGCGCTGGGAGGACGTTAATGAAACTGCCTAACAATAAACCCACATAAGAAACCAAGAACTCGCCCTCGATCATTCTACAGTTATAACGTGATTGGGCAGGCACGCTGTTTATATTGTGGGAAAGCGGACGTGAAAACAGGCTGTCGACACGTCTCTCAGGTCCACCTGAATTTCGGGAGATTTTCGGGAGAAAATTTGTCCCGGGAGGTTTTCGGGAGAGGCGCTGAATTTCGGGAGTCTCCCGGAAAATCCGGGAGGGTTGGCAAGTATGGGCCAATCCCACTCATTTAAAACCATGATCAGAACAGTCCCAGCAGTAATGTGGTTTCACTGTGCATTTGGGAAGTACGTGGGAAAGACTGGCTATGACAGCACCAACGGGCATGTCAGAACCCACAAGTTCTGGGAACACCAATATCTCCCACCTACACGTTCCATTTGATCGCTGCAACCGCACATATACATCATCTGGTGCCACGTGAAAGACCGCCGGCTGCATGGAATGACAGCTGCAACCCGAGAAAGAGCTAAATTCCACAAAAAAATGTGCCAAAAGTTCATTTGATCTTCTTTTTTTTTCGGTGGGTTGCACCGAGGTTCTAGGTGCTGGCTAACTACTGAATAATAGTTTTGTGTCTGTGGCTGAAAAGAAAAGTCTGCGGAGGCGGCAGATTTCTTGATGCACCTCGAGCGAAACAAGCAACAGTAGCACAGAGAAGGTGAAATAGGCATAGGTGAAAGGAACATACAAGTGCACAAAGTGTGAAGAGTACAGTTAATGACTAGCATCATGCTACTTTGTACTTATGCATTTGCAAAGTTTTAAGAATGTTCCAAGTAGTAAACTTTCCATGGTAGTTAATGGAAATGGAAATATATTGAAATGTACTCAAATCATCCAATCCAATCCCCTTTATTTATACAGCACTATTAACAACGTATCTGTTTCCAGAGTGCTGCTCATAAAAAGAAACAATAAAAAAAGTAATGGAAATACAGGCATTTGTAATAAAACTAATCAATACAATATAATAAAACAATAAAAGACAAATTCATAAAATAGAATAAAACAATAAAAGACAAATCAATAAAATAGAATAAAAACAATAAAAGACACAGAGGACCACAAAACTCACGCCGATTTAAAAGCCGGAGAATAAAAGTGGGTTTTAAGCTGAGACTTAAAACATTCAACTCTCACATTTACCAACAAAAATTAGCATTATGCAAATGAGCATAAAATCAATCATCAATAAATCAATCAAAGTTTACTTATATAGCCCTAAATTACGAGTGTCTCAAAGGGCTGCACAAGCCACAACGACATCCTCGGCTCAGATCCCACATCAGGGCAAGAAAAAACTCAACCCAATGGGATGACAATGAGAAACCTTGGAGACCCCACCCCCCTCCCCAAGATTAGAGGCCTGCCAAATATATTACACTATATACATCCATTCATACATTATATTACCGTATTTTTCGGAGTATAAGTCGCACTGGAGTATAAGTCGCACCTGCCGAAAATGCATAATAAAGAAGGAAAAAAACATATATAAGTCGGCCAAACTATGAAAAAAAACTGCGACTTATAGTCCGAAAAATATAGAACTTAACATTTTTTTCATGTAAAAAAAACCCATAGATTTTTAAGGCATGGCTACTATTGTTTTGTTTTGTAGTAGTAGCGACTTCCTCCCGGTCAACTTCCTTTGTTTTCCCTTTAGCGAACTGCGCATGCAAGTGACGTCGAGGCCACATTGGGGCCACATGCGTGTTGACATGGGAGTTGTTATGTGTGTAGGAAGGAGTTGACGGCACAGAACCACAAGGGGAAAGCAAAGCTCTATGTACTTATTATATATATGATAATAAACCATAAATAATATCACCAAACAATACTATAAATTAAACCGGGGGAAATGGAGTGTGACTAGATCCAAGGTGTGTGTGTGACTATGTGTATTACCGTGATGTGTTGGGCGAGAGGAGGGACAAAGCAGGAAGGCAGTCCGTGGGAAGGCAGAGAGTTGGGGGCTATGCGGGGCGAAGAAGGTCCGTGTCCATGTGAGGGGTCAAGATCCAAGGGAGCAGCCAGAGAACCAGAGAGGACTAACAAGGAAGACGAGACGCACAGCTTGCCACGCAGGAGCGGGGATTTAGGTACTAACAGAAGATTACGTTCTGGCCCAGATCCTTGGGTCCACTGGTCTTTATACTGCTCGCCCTCATCAGACCCAGGTGTGCTGATTGCTGATGGACTGACAATATGACCTGGTCCCTAAAAAGAGCTCAGCAGCGCATGCACTTTTTGTGTCGGATGAAAAAAGCAAAGCTCACTCCCCCCATTCTCACCACATTCTACAGAGGCACTATAGAGAGCCTATTGACCAACAGCATCTCTGTCTGGACTGGAGCCTGCAATGCCTCAGACTGGAAGTCTCTGCAGAGAGTGGTGAGGACGGCGGAAAAGATCATCAGGATTCCTCTTCCTCCTATCCAGGAGATTGCAAAAAGCCGCTGCCTGACCAGGGCTCAGAAAATCTGCAGAGACTCCTCCCACCCCCACCAAGGACTGTGTTCACTGCTGGACTCTAGAAAGAGGTTCCGTAGCCTCCGTAGCAGAACCTCCAGGTTCTGTAACAGCTTCTTCCCTCAGGCCGTAAGACTCTTGAACGCATCATAATAATCCCCTCAATTCCCCCCCAAAATGGATTAACTGGCTGGAATATAAAGACAATATAACATACATCCATAAACGTGGATGCATATGCAAAAGTGCAATATATATATCTGTACAGTCATCTATTTATTTATATCTGCACCTTATTGCTCTTTTATCCTGCACTACAACGAGCTAATGCAACGAAATGTTGTTCTTATCTGTACTGTAAAGTTCAAATTTGAATGACAATAAAAAGGAAGTCTAAGTCTAAAGGAGATGGAGATGAGCAGCCGTGGGTGTGTCCCGAGGTGCCCTCCGAGGGGCTCAATGAAGAATGCGCAGTGGCATGCGCTTACGCCGTAACAGGAGTCTGATAAAAAATCACATTTTATTTGCAGTGTAAACAGTCAGGTGGAAAAAAATCTGATTAAAAACACAATCAGATCTGGGCCACCTTGGCCTGCAATGTAAACGTAGTCCTTTTGTGGTATAAAAGTAACTGAATCAGTAACTTGTATCCTGAGCCTGGCAGCAAAACAAACCATTTGTTACCTTATTAAAATAAAAAAAAGTTGAGGAGTCCTGACAAAAGTGTTGCTTTGGCGGGATCCTCCCTAATCTTGTTGAGAACTGCCATGGTTTACAAGCTTGCAATTTCGCTTTTATGACTTCATAACGGCAGCCACAGCTGCCGCCTCTATCTGCTCAAATGGCGCTAATCGGTGCCCTATTTTTTTTTTTTTTGGAGCTACCACAGTAGCATCAGTTTGAAGCTTGACAAAAGGGATTTGCCGAATGACATATCTCTTTTGCTGTAGGTGCCTGTTGTAGCTTGGAATGGGCACCAAAACCCGGTTCTGTATTAGCACCGGTGCTGATTTACACAGTAGTAACTGGACCAAAAAAAAGAAGAAGCTATTGATGCCTTATTCCAGTGAATGCATTGATTGATTGATTGAAACTTGTATTAGTAGGTTGCACAGTGCAGTACACATTCCGTACAATTGACCACTAAATGGTAACACCCCAATAAGTTTTTCAACTTGTTTAAGTCTGGGTCCACTTAACTTGATTCATGATACAGATATATACTATCATCATAATACAGTCATAACACAAGATAATCATCAGAGTATATACATTGAATTATTTACATTATTTACATTATTTACAATCCGGGGGGTGGGAAAAGGGGGGGGGGGGGTAGGTTTGGTTGATATCAACACTTCAGTCATCAACAATTGCATCATCAGAGAAATGGACATTGAAACAGTGTAGGTCTGACTTGGTAGGATAGATTCAGATTCATCAACCTGCAACAAATACAGTAAATTCCGGACTATAAGCTTCTACTTTTTTCCTACACTTTAAACTGCGCTGCTTCTAAAACGGTGCAGCTAATTTATGGATTTTTCTTCCCGAAAGTGTAACCCTGTCTATTTATTTTCGTCGTCTAAGCTGTTCTTGCGTGCGTCATTACGTCACGCGGTCACGTGACTTAACGCGGCTGTCAGACGAGCATAAAACCCGGAAGTCGGCTGCTACCGGTGAGAGCGAGAGGAACACACTGTGTGAGGTTGTTGCAGGAGCCGACTACCGGAGCCGTGGGTCGTCCGCGGAAGTGTTTGAGAGTGATTTATCTGCGGAATTGGCCAGGTTGGATGGCGAGCTTAGAGCCATGAACTAGAGTCTGAAGCTTTATGCCTGGAACCGAACTACCTGAACCGAATCCACCCAACCGAACCCCGGGCTGGTAGGAGGCTTCTCAGCAGCCGCCCTCTGTTTTTCCCTTCTTTTTGCCAAAACGCAACAAGTTCATTGCGGTCCTTCTGAACCTTCACTTTTTCCCCGTCCCTTCACTAAAACCCCTCTGGACACTGCCACCACAACGTGGACTTAGCGGGGCCGTTTAATGAACTATGAATTTGTGTTGCGCTCATACCATCGTTGGTAAAAAACAAGGACTAAATCAAGTATACTGATATTGTAAATAACTGAACGTTGTGTGAATTGATGTATATGTGAATGGCCATTTGATTTTACATGTTTAATGTTGTTTGTTATTTTTCCTATTATTCTTTAATACAATTTGGTACCACTTAAACATAAATCCTGTGTTTAGTCTTTATTACTCCCTATTCCTAGAGCTGAGTTTAGTTTCTTCTGATCTAGCCCAGACATATCATTCACTATTCTACTTAGTACTTGTACAGTGCTTTATTAGAGTAACATACAGGTTACAAAAGGCTATAATGTTTTGATTTCAACAAATAGTTTTCAACCGACACTGAAAAGGTGTGTTATTGTTTGTGCTATATCGCCATCTTTTGAACGAGTTTGCTTACTTCAGGTGTACACATTTAGTGAATTGAACCGGAAGTACAAGTGCCGTTCCGTTTTCTAGTCGTCCGTAGCTTTTCTGCTCGTATGGATTCATCATTTATCACTCCGAGCAAAGTTTGTAAGTTTTACGATACAACTAAAACCCTCTCAGTGGCCTAGTGGTTAGTGTCCGCCCTGAGATCGGTAGGTTGTGAGTTCAAACCCCGGCCGAGTCATACCAAAGACTATAAAAATGAGACCCATTACCTCCCAGCTTGGCACTCAGCATCAAAGGTTGGAATTGGAGGTTAAATCACCAAAAAAAACGCTGCTGCCCACTGCTCTCGTCACTTCCCAGGTGGTGAACAAGGGGATGGGTCAAATGCAGAGGACAAATTTCACCGCACTGTGTGTGTGTGTGACAATCATTGGTACTTTAACTTTAACTTAACTTTAACTTTAACTTAACTTAACTTTAATTCATACTTACTGAAGCGTCCCATGTGTGATGTCTGTGTTTCCATGCATATTGTACATGCTATCGTAATTAGGGCTGTCCGATAATGGCTTTTTGCCGATATCCGATATTCCGATATTGTCCAACTCTTTAATTACCGATACCAATATCAACCGATATATACAGTCGTGGAATTAACACATTATTATGCCTAATTTGGACAACCAGGTATGGTGAAGATAAGGTACTTTTTTTTAAAAATTAATAAAATAAGATAAATAAATTAAAAACATTTTCTTGAATAAAAAAGAAAGTAAAACAATACAAAAACAGTTACATAGAAACTAGTAATTAATGAAAATGAGTAAAATTAACTGTTAAAGGTTAGTACTATTAGTGGACCAGCAGCACGCACAATCATGTGTGCTTACGGACTGTATCCCTTGCAGACTGTATTGATATATATTGATATATAATGTAGGAACCAGAATATTAATAACAGAAAGAAACAACCCTTTTGTGTGAATGAGTGTAAATGGGGGAGGGAGGTTTTTAGGGTTGGTCCACTAATTGTAAGTGTATCTGTAAGGGTTATGTTGATTTAATAAAAAAAATAAATAAATAAAATAAAAACGATACCGATAATAAAAAAAAAACGATACCGATAATTTCCGATATTACATTTTAACGCAATTATCGGCCGATAATATCGGAATGTACTCAAGCTTGCGTCGTTAGCATGTACTAATATACTAAGTGTTTTGTTACACTTTTGTTAATTCACCAAAACGTCACAGAGGACTTCCATCCCATCCATTTTCTACTGCTTGTCCCTTTCGGGGTCGCGGAGGGTGCTGGAGCCTATCTCAGCTGCGTTCAGGCGGTAGGATTAGCTGATTGGAGAGTTAGCTCCCGCAGCTAATGGGGTCCATGATGATGACTTCTGTTTTGTTTGATCAGTCGTTTTGTTTCACTGCCGTGTTACAGGCACCGTTTGGAAACAATTAAGGTATGTAAATAAATAAGCATTTAGAAAATATTTCTCTGTTAATAACTTATTTCACAACTTATATATATGCGGCTTATAGTCCACTGCGGCTAATATATGGAAAATATATTATTTTGTCCTAAAATTTTGTGGGTGCAACTTGTATACCGGTGAGCTTTATAGTCCGGAAAATAAGGTACACGGCGGTGAAATTGTGCAAGTAAGATTATTTTAAGTCCTAAAAGAAGCACACAACACCCCTCATAACACCATTAGCATCGCAGCGCTAGGCTAGCCAGTAGTAACAACAACAACAACAACAGCCCAGCACTTCCTCATTATGCACCAATGACGGTTACGGCGAGCAAGGTTGCGTTCAGGAAGACTCAGAATTTTTAAATCCAACACTACAGTTCACGTAACTCGTTTTTCGCACGTTTTCTATGTTCTGTATTGCTGCAATAATTACGGCAATTTTTTTAGATGTAATTTCTCATTTTAGAATGTATGACTTAGTTATTATTAAATATACATTATTAAATTACCGGCACAAGAAATAAAAAAATTAAAAAAAAACATTTTTATTGTTTTTATTTTTTATTAAATCAACATAAAAAGCACAATATATACATTATATATCAATATAGATCAATACAGTCTGCAGGGATACAGTCCGTAAGCACACATGATTGTATTTCTTTATGAAAATAAAGAAATACTAAATATTAAAAAAAAAAAATTATAATAATATAATAATATAATATAATTTATATATAATATATTATTTTTGTATTTTTTGTAAAAATTGTTTTGTAAAAATAATATAATATAATAATATAATCAAAAAATATATATATATATATATGTCCGTGGGACACATTTTTAAGCGTTGACTGGTCCGCAGCTACAAAAAGGTTGGGGACCACTGGTCTATACAACTTGAATGCCATAAAAATATATATATATATATATTTTTTTTAATTTTGTGTTTTGTTTTATTTTTTTATGGTACCAGTTTGGACACTGTTTTTTAAGGTACCAATTTTGTACTCGTATTGGTTGATATGTTAACAATACCCCTGCATAGTTGGAACAGAGGTCACTTGCTCAGTCTCAGTGACCAAAAATGCCCTGCAAAATGAGAGATAAATGCTGCAGAACTGGACAATGAACTAAATGCCTTGAGCTGTCAGACTATTCTCCAGCGTGGCTCTCAAGGCTATGGGAAGTGTACTTTTACAAAACTTACACACTGGCTTTTCTACCGCTTGTCTCTCTCGGGGTCGCAGGGATGCTGGAGCCCATCCCAGTCGCCATCTCATCACAGGGCCAACACAGATAGACATTCACACTTACATTCACACACTAGGGCCAATTTAGTGTTGCCAATCAATCTATCCCCAGACACCGAGCACGGGGATTGAACTCAGGACCTTCTTATTGCGAAACAACCCCATGACCACCATGCTGCCGTTTTCGTAACACTGTCAACATGAAGATACCCTGGACTTGTCAGTGTCTTTTTTCTTACTCTCTCAATAGAGGAACTCACCTGAAGGAATCAATAAAGTACTATCTATCTATCTAAAATAACTGCACAATCTAACTCTACAGTAACTTACAGTACACTCCCTTAGTGCTGGCGAATGAAAAGGAGGGAGATAAGTCATTTTTATTTAGTATGTGCAATGATTACCGTATTTTCCGGACGATAGAGCGCATTGGGATATAAGCCGCACCCACGATATTTTAGAATAAAAAAAAATATTTTTTCATATATTAGCCGCACTGCTAAGCTGCAGATATATAAATTGTGAAATTAGCTATTTACACAGAAATATTCTGTAAATGTTTATTTACCTCCGCCTTCCGCCCGATTGTAGCTGAGATAGGCTCCAGCGCCCCCCGCGACCCCAAAGGGAATAAGCGGTAGAAAATGGATGGATGGATGGATGTTTATTTACCTACCTTAATTGTTTTCCAACGGTGCCTGTAAACGGCTAATCAAACGAAGCAGAAGTAATCGTCATGGACCCGCTAGCTGCGGAAGCTCGCGCTCCACTCCGCTAAACAGACTCAAAAACTCCACGGTCACATCTTGGTGAATTTCCCGAGGAATTTGTGAAACTGAAACTATCAAAACGTGGACTATGGCAGCGCAAATTGCTGCGCGGAATGCTTTCTCAGAATGCAAAACAAGTAGACTGGACTTGGCGTGAAGGTAAAGACATATTTATTTTTGCACTTAACAAGGCGGTAGGACAAACTTGTCTAAGAAAACAAAACTAGCACTTGGGCAAAAACTATGAACATGAAATAAATAACACTTGCTAACTGACATGAATAAACAAACCCTTACTTGAAAAGCATGGAACTGTGGCATGGAACACGTAATCAATGGAATAACAGGGATAACAGAGTCAATGTCGCCAGACCGACTGCCTGGCAACTACAAGCATAAATACTGGTGACATGATTAGTGAAAACAGGTGCGTGACTCAAAATATGAAAACGTGAAGCAGGTGGAACTAATGGTAGTCATGGTAACAAAACAAGCAAGAGTGCACAACCAGGAAAATGGCCAAACAAAAACATGATCAACAGACATGACAGAAACAAAACAGAAATAATGCCATTATAAGGTAATAATACGAAAACAGACACGCGCAAACATTTTAGTGTATTAGCTAATGCTAACGACACTAGCTTAATTACATTACGATAGCGCATACAAATATGCATGAAAAACACTCCTACAGACATCACCCGTGGGACGATTTAGTAAGTGTAAACAGTTTTAGTTATATTGTAAAACATGCAAACATTGCATTTAGTGTTGAATGAAGAATCCATACGAGTAAAATTGCTATGGACGATTAGAAGACGCATTGGCCTTGTTGAAAGCACTAAAAACAAATATTATTTATGTATTTTATATTTGTATGCTTACTATGGTATATTATTTATTCATTATTTATTTATTCACTGTTCTGTTACAGAGAACAAGGAAATTGGATAAAATTGCTATGGTATGAAAAGGGGTAGGATTAAATAAGCTCATCTTTTTCCTACTCCTTTCCGGACGTGCTGTAATGAAACAACTGGAAATATGTGATGCATTACATTGTATTGTATGCATGTTCCAAGTAAACTGAAACTGAACTGAACTGAACTAAATGGAAGGACACTGCAGCACCTTCAGTGAGCAAATTTGTCCAAAAGGTGGCGCCGTAGCACAAACAATAAATCATCCTTTCACTGTTTTTTTGTTTTTGCTGGTCTCTTTATTATTATTATGGCCGTCAGCGAAGAAAAAGCAATTCATTCGCTGCTCCTTCTTATAAGCCACAGGGCTCAAAGTGTAGGAAAAAGTAGCTACTTATAGTCTGGAATTTACTGCTTTCCTTTACCCTCTGTGTAACACAGTAGTGTTACACAGAGAGTTACTATGCCCACATCCCTTAAACCAGTGTTTTTCAACCATTGTGCCGAGGCACACTAGTGTATCGTGAGATTTTGTCTGGTGTGCCATGGGAGATGATGTAATTTCACCTAATTGGGTTAAAAATATTTTTTGCAAACCAGTAACTATAATCCGCAAATGTGTTGTTGTTTAGTGTCTGTGCTGTCTAGAGCTTGGCAGAGTAACCGTGTAATACTCTTCCATATCAGTAGTTGGCAGCAGGTAGCTAATTGCTTTGTGGATGTTGGGAACATGGTTTGTCGTGATCACAATATGCAGACGACAGCGGGAGGCAGTGTGCAGGTAAAAAGGTATCTAATGCTTAAACCATAAATAAACAAAAGGCGAGTGCCGCTAAGAAAAGGCATTGAAGCTTAGGGATGGCTATGCAAAACGAAACTAAAACTGAACTGGCTGCAAAGTACAAACCCTGTTTCCATATGAGTTAGGAAATTGTGTTAGATGTAAATATAAACGGAATACAATGATTTGCAAATCCTTTTCAACCCATATTCAATTGAATGCACTACAAACACAAGATATTTGATGTTCAAACTCATAAACTTTTTTTTTTTTTTTTGCAAATAATAATTAACTTAGAATTTCATGGCTGCAACACGTGCCAAAGTAGTTGGGAAAGGGCATGCTCACCACTGTGTTACATCACCTTTTCTTTTAACAACACTCAATAAACGATTGGGAACTGAGGAAACTAATTGTTGAAGCTTTGAAAGTGGAATTATTTCCCATTATTGTTTTATGTAGAGCTTCAGTCGTTCAACAGTCTGGGGTCTCCGCTGTCGTATTTTACGCTTCATAATGCGCCACACATTTTCGATGGGAGACAGGTCTGGACTGCAGGCGGGCCAGGAAAGTACCCGCACTCTTTTTTTACGAAGCCACGCTGTTGTAACACGTGCTGAATGTGGCTTGGCATTGTCTTGCTGAAAAAAGACGGCGTTTAGATAGCACCATATGTCATCCAAAACCTGTATGTACCTTTCAGCATTAATGGTGCCTTCACAGATGTGTAAGTTACCCATGCCTTGGGCACTAATGCACCCCCATACCATCACAGATGCTGGCTTTTGAACTTTGCGTCGATTACAGTCTGGATGGTTCGCTTCCCCTTTGGTCCGGATGACACGATGTTGAATATTTCCAAAAACAATTTGAAATGTGGACTCGTCAGACCACAGAACACTTTTCCACTTTGCATCAGTCCATCTTAGATGATCTCGGGCCCAGAGAAGCCGGCGGCGTTTCTGGATGTTGTTGATAAATGGCTTTCGCTTTGCATAGTAGAGCTTTAACTTGCACTTACAGATGTAGCGACCAACTGTATTTAGTGACAGTGGTTTTCTGAAGTGTTCCTGAGCCCATGTGGTGATATCCTTTAGAGACTGATGTCGGTTTTTGATACAGTGCCGTCTGAGGGATCGAAGGTCACGGTCATTCAATGTTGGTTTCTGGCCATGCCGCTTACGTGGAGTGATTTCTCCAGATTCTCTGAACGTTTTGATGATATTATGGACCGTAGATGTTGAAATCCCAAAATTTCTTGCAATTGCACTTTGAGAAACGTTGTTCTTAAACTGTTTTACTATTTGCTCACGCAGTTGTGGACAAAGGGGTGTACCTCGCCCCATCCTTTCTTGTGAAAGACTGAGCATTTTTTGGGAAGCTGTTATTATACCCAATCATGGCACCCACCTGTTCCCAATTTGCCTGCACACCTGTGGGATGTTCCAAATAAGTGTTTGATGAGCATTCCTCAACTTTATCAGTATGTATTGCCACCTTTCCCAACTTCTTTGTCACGTGTTGCTGGCATCAAATTCTAAAGTTAATGATTATTTGCAAAAAAAAAAATGTTTATCAGTTTGAACATCAAATATGTTGTCTTCGTAGCATATTCAACTGAATATGGGTTGAAAATGATTTGCAAATCATTGTATTCCGTTTATATTTACATCTAACACAATTTCCCAACTCATATGGAAACGGGGTTTGTAAACAAAAACAGAATGCTGGACGACAGCAAAGACTTACAGCGTGTGGAGCAGCAGACGGCGTACATCCGTACATGACATGATAATCAACACCAAAATAGGAGCGCAAGACAAGAACTATAACACTACACACAGGAAAACACCAAAAAACTCAAAATAAGTCACGACATGATGTGACATAAGTACACTTACTTTGAGACAAGAGCTATAGTGATGCATGGTTTGTTATGGTTTGAATTCATATCCAACAATTGCGAGAACGTCTTCTTACTGTCAATATCGGCTGCCGAGTTTCATTTTTTTAATGTTTTCTGCTGGTGGTGTGCCTCTGGATTTTTTCAATGAAAAAAAAAAGTGCCTTGGCTCAAAAAAGGTGGAAAAACACTGCCTTACACACACATGTGCTCCTTTGTCAAACTGGCCCGCAACCAATCCTTATTCACCTTATCTCATCTTTCTGCAGCAAACAGTGCGTCCCACCTTCTTCGCCAGGAAGTTCGAAGCCAGCGTGAACCAGGAGATAGTCAACCATCTGGACGCCTACCTGTTTGGACCGTTTCCAACAGGAACACCGGGCCTAAACTCTTACTGGGAAAACGCGTACGACGAGCCAGATGGTGTGGCCAGTCTGTCTGACACACAGCTCACCTACTACCATTCCTTCGCAAGATTGGGCTTGGCCCGCGCGGCTGCCTCGCTGCAGGGCAACCCGATGGATCACAGCTGCAGGTAAGATTTTCGCAGACACACACAAACACACACCATTGAACACACACAGGTCTATTGATGTAAATCTGTTCGATACGATGGTTGTAATTTGCAGTGGTGCTGAACTGCACCGCATCATGTTGAGGGTTTTTCACACTCCAAAACCTTACACCAAAGGACACATACAGAAGAGTTGAAGTATAGGGACCACTTTATTGATTTTGTACATGCTACAACTAATCCAATGTCGGACAATATATGCTAAGCGAACTGAACAAAACATGTTGGTGGAGAAGATAAATTAGAATATGCAAAGGTTCAATACAAAGATGCTTTAGGCCTAAAAATGGCCCCTAATTGTCCCTTAACTGGTTTGCTTCTCCCATTACATTGAGTTGTTTTATGTCTATAGTGCAGGGGTCGGCAACCCAAAATGTTGAAAGAGTCATATTGGACCAAAAATAAAAAACAAAAATCTTTCTGGAGCCGCAAAAAATTTAAAGTATTATATAAGTGTTATAATGAAGGCAACACATGATGTAAGTGTCTATATTATGGATGCAAAACAATAATAATTGTTTTTAAAAGTGCAATACATTTTCATAACATGGTCACTACTGCCTAGTTTCTCTTGTTATATTCTTATTTTTGCTGTTATATTTTTATTCTTATTGTTGCTTTTTATTTGTTATTCTAATTGTTATATTTTCTATTTTATTTCCATTTAAACCAGCAATTTAAAATGTTTACTTTTCAAATTCGTTCTCAATTTTGTACACTGCTACTGGAATTTAAATTTTCCTGAAGGAACTCTCCTGAAGAATAAATAATTATTACATTTTAACAGAAGTGTAGATAGAACATGTTCAAAGAGAAAGTAAGCAGATATTAACAGTAAATGAACAAGTATATTAATAATTAATTTTCTACCACTTGTCCTTAATAATTTTGAAAAAAATATGACACAATATGTTACTGCATACGTCAGCAGACTAATTAGGAGCCTCTGTTTGCTTACGTACTACTAAAAGACAAGTTGTCTTGTATGTTCACTATTTTATTTAAGGACAAACTTGCAATAAGAAACATATGTTTAACGTACCCTAAGATTTTTTGTTAGAATAAAGACAGTAATGCAATTTTTTGTGGTCCCCTTTATTTAGAAAAGTATCTAAATACATGTTGGTGTCAGGACAACAGTACAACAAACAAACAATTTTTGGTAAAAGCTGTATGTTAAATGCAGCTCATCTTTTGGAAATGTTTACATGTTGTAGGTGTACATTCAATTGTGTATTTAAACTCTCAAACCAAATCTCCATCAGTGTGGGAAGCCACTGTCTAACCCAGTGGTTATTAACCTTGTTGGAAGGTACCGAACCCCACCTGTTTCATATGTGCATTCACCGAACCCTTCTTTAGTGAAAAATATTATTATATATATTTTTTTTAAATTCAAGACAAAGTTGTATGTTTTTTTACTGGTGCACAAAATGAACCGTGCATGAACATCACCTTGTTCCAATATCAAAACCAACACAGTGCATGAACTCACAACAAATTACTGTCAGGTTCAAACACCGAACTATCTATTACACAAGACAAGAAGAAGGAATCAAGCAGAGACAAAGTTGAATTTTACTCATGAGGAGAGACGTATTGGGCTGTACACTCAGTTACAGTTTCTACCTACGCTCTAAGGCAGTGGTTCTCAAATGGGGGTACGTGTACCCCAGGGGGTACCGGTACTTGAAGGTATGCCAAGGGGTTTGTGAGATTTTTTAAAAATATTCTAAAAATAGCAACAATTCAAAATACCTTTATAAATATAAATAAAAACCTATCTTTTTTTCCAAATAGTTCAAGAAAGACCACTACAAATGAGCAATATTTTGCACTGTTTTACAATTTAATAAATCAGAAACTGATGACATAGTGCTGTATTCTACTTCTGTATCCCTTTTTTCAACCAAAAATGCTTTGCTCTGATTAGGGGGTACTTGAATTAAAAAAAATTACTGAAAAAAGGTTGAGAACTACTGCTCTAAGGTACAGTCCCACATGCTCCTCTATTTATTCGGGAGGTCCCTAGTTAACATCACTGAGGCTGCTTCTGAAGGGAGGTGTAATGCAAGCAGCCCCAGTAGACACACCACATGATTATTCAGAATGGAAATGTGCTGACACTCGTGATTTCGCCCTGTCTCTGTTTTGTCTGCGTTGAGGTACTCGATGTACGTCTTTGGCAGTCAGCAGGCAGGGTCTGGAAACAAACTGCTGACACGAGACAACTCGCAAAGCAAGATTACAAGTTGTGCCTTTGCACTGATAGAAAAGTACAACTTCAGTACTATAATAACTATAGCAACGGCCTTTAAGCATAAGAGTTGTGTGATAACTTATACATAATTATTCTTTTTTTACACACCCGCAAATCAGATGGAAATTTAAAGGGAACATTGTTTGGGGGTATCCATAACATGGTGATAGGGAGAAGTTTCTATTTACACGATGAGTTGGGTGTGTCTTGACCTTCGCCGAACCCCTGAGACCGACTCACTGAACCCCTAGGGTTCGGTCGAACCCAGGTTAAGAACCACTGGTCTAACCCAATGGGTCTGCTCAGAGCAATGACAGAGTGCCTCACTCAGCCATTACATTACTGGAGGACATGTCTGAATTCCCAAAGAAGGGTTTTTTGTTATGAAAAGAAAAAAAAACGTGTTGAATAAACAATTGAAAGATTTTGGCTTCATGCACTTCATTAAGCGTCTCCGCAACATATTGTGCTGAATAACATCTGGTCTCGAGCATTTTCGGATTAGCTTCCCTTTAGTTTATTTATGCGGTGATGAAACAGTAACAAATTAAAAACAGAATGCGGAGGTGTTAAATGGCAATTTCAATATGCCTGACAGAGAAAAAGCCTCCGACGTCAAAACAAAAGAGAAAGGGAAAGTAACACCTTTGTCGCATTGCAACATTAACATGAGATCTTGCATATGCTAGTGACTTCTCGCCTCTGTGTGGAAAATTCAAAGAAACTTAATTGGGGCACAACATTCGAGAGAAACTGTTTGAACAACATAAAAAGACACAGTTGCATCTGATCTGCAGTTGGTATTTATCCCAACTGCCAGTGTATATTTGACTCAGCAACTCTTCTATTTTTTTTTTTTTTTAGCTCTTTAAGTGAAGCATCACTTGTAAAGTCAAAAGCCTGTCAGTTGAAATGGTTTTCTCCCTGACTCGGTATGACAGGATGTCCAGTGTCATTGCTCGCTCTCTCCCCTGTTGCATTGTGGGCATTTTGTAACGTCCCAGAGGTAAAGCATACTACTGAGAGGAGGCATCCTTCCATCTGTCAAACTTTTAAAACATCCATCATCCGCTAATAGTCATGTAGTGCCTCAGGTAAAACGGTGGGCTAGATCAGGGTTTTTCAACCACTAATGTACCGTGAGATATTGTCTGGTGTGCCGTGGGAGATGATGTCATTTTACCTAATTGGGTTAAAAATATTTCTTACAAACCAGTAATTATAATCAGCAAATGTGCCGTTGTTGAGTGGCGGTGCTGTCTAGAGCTCGGCAGAGTAACCGTGTAATACTCTTCCTTATCAGTAAGTGGCAGCAGGTAGCTAATTGCTTTGTGGATGTCGGGAACATTGTTTGTCGTAATCACAATATGCAGGCAACAGCGGGAGGCAGGGTGCAGGTAAAAAGGTGTCTAATGCTTAAAGCAAAAATAAACAAAAGGCGAATGCCGCTAAGAAAAGGCATTGAAGGTTAGGGATGGCTATGCAGAACGAAACTAAAACTGAACTGGCTGCAAAGTAAACAAAAACAGAATGCTGGACGACAGCAAAGACTTACAGCGTGTGGAGCAGCAGATGGCGTCCACAAAGCACATCCGTACATGACATGACAATCAACAACAAAATAGGAAACATTACACACAGGAAAACACCAAAAAAATCAAAATAAGTCACGGCGTGATGTGACAAGTGGTGACAGTACACCAGTGACGTGCGGTGAGGTTGATGGCTGGTGAGGCACTGACTTCATCACAGTCAGATTTACAAACATATGAACCCTAAAGAGTATCTTATTCACCATTTGATTGGCAGCAGTTAACGGGTTATGTTTAAAAGCTCATACCAGCATTCTTCCCTGCTTGGAAATCACCAAAAATTATTCCCGGGCGCGGCGCCGCTACTGCCCACTGCTCCCCTCACCTCCCAGGGGGTGATCAAGGGATGGGTCAAATGCAGAGGACAAATTTCACCACACCTCGTGTGTGTGTGACAATCATTAGTACTTTAACTTAACTTTAACTTTACACATACAAACTGTAGCACACAAAAAAATCACATTTAATTAAAAAAAACTTTATTATGGTCTTACCTTTACTTATAAGTGCGGGAACAGTGGTGTTCGTGTTGGAGGAGTTGTGAATGAATGAAATATGAAATCCGTGCTGCAGTCTGCAGGTGTACCTAATGTTGTGTCCCTGCAGTCGTTGTTTTTGCACTTTTTGGCTTCTTGTTAAGTGACTTTTTTTTGGGTGGATTCGGTCTTGCACGTGGAGGGTTTGGGTGTGGGCTTTGGTTGGTGTGGCTCTCCCGTCGGGGGGTGCATTCTGCGGCGGGGGGTGCATTAACCGGCACCAGGAGGCGGGATTACGCGAGCCTCAGCCGGTGCGTCTTCGCAGCAGTTTTATGATTGCTAAGCACAAGAAATACGTTACACACATACAGTTGTTGACAAAATACACTGTACATTATATACCTCAGCTAACTAAACTATGGAAATGTATAATATAATTCATATAGCAATACAGTCTCACTGCACAGCAGGCCAGCAGTTAGCCGAGTCCGCAATCCATGTTGAGGCACAACTGAGTGACGTGCCTCAACTGGCTGCTGATCACCGCACCATCTCTTCTCAGTATTTGAATGGCAAATGTGAAAATTCAGCGATTTTGAATAAAAATAATCTAAAACTGGTGAAGTTAAATGGAAAATAACTTTATAGTATAATCACTGAATACATATAACAATTTAATGGATTTTTTTTCTTTTTACATTTTTTTTTCTTTCCATGATGACAGGTGAGGCCCCGCCTCACCTTCCTCCAGTGACAGCACGTCACTGCAGTACACCTACTTTGAGACAAGAGCTATAGTGATGCATGCTTGGTTATGGTTTGAATTCATATCCAACAATTGCGAGAACGACTTTTTACTGTCAATATCGGCTGCTGAGTTTATTTTTTTTAATGTTTTCTGCTAGTGGGGATTTTTCCAATGGAAAAAAATGTGCCTTGTCTCTAAAAAGGTTGAAAAACACTGGGCTAGATGACATCAAGGAAACGGTGCAGAGATGCTCGCTTTGCCACATTATAGGTACAACTGTACAGTTTTAATGAGATCCAATACAATAACTGTTCTTTATAAAAACAGACTTGAGCACACAATTAGTTTTACAATAAATGTTTATTAATAATGTTGTAATTGTTGACCCTTTCTAGTAACTAATTCCAACAACAATTCCCGCCTCAAAAAAATGTGGGCCACACTAATAGATTTATGTTCGCCCTTGTTCATAAAAACAGTACATTATAATCAGAGTGATCTGTGAAAACATTATACCGGTAGTTTGCTTTTTTAACTCTGTACAGGGCATTCAATCAATCGCAACTGGGCTGTTTGGTTTGTCTTAGACCCTGTCTACATTAAGCCGGATAACTCATTAAATGAATAATTATTTAGCCTAAGCCCCGTTTCGACCACACTAAATCATCGTTTAAGGTTCCCCGCCTTGGATAGTTTTTTTTACACGGGTAAGTGCGCCGTCTATTTCTTGAATCTCCGGCTCTTAGCTTTGTCTGGACTCATTGATCGTTTACAAACTAAGTTTGTAAACAAAAAGACCTCACACAGTAAGTGATGTCAGAAAGAACACGCCACAGCCAGCTTCATAATAAAGTGGTTTTGTAACTCGGAGCTAACCACTGGAAATATGAAGGCGAGTCTTCCAGACATGCCCTTGTTTCTCATTCCGTCTGTACAGACGCTTGTGGAAATCACACATGAATACAATGAGAAAGCAATTGCAGCTATTTGGGTTACAACACTTCTCAGACGGCAAGAGAACTTTTGAATGTGAGGGGGCAGGTGTGATTCTACTTACCGAAAAACTTTGTCCAATTGTCGAAGGAGAGACAACGAAAATGCGGGCTTTCGTGGATGTGATTACAAAAAGGTAGCGTGTGCTTTGTATTACCAGGGAAGACTACGGAAAACGACGAATGCTTTTGGACTGGCAAAGCAGACTGTATCAGTTATTGTCCGCCATGTATGTCGCGGTCCAGAGTATATAAAGTCACCAAAAACGAATGGACAATGAAGGTAAAGGCAGAAGAGTGAGGAGTGTTCTGACCAGATATCTAGATCCCTAGTTTGATTGTTCTTTATCACATTGTTTACTACAATAGAGCTCCACAGCACACTTGATTCCAGTTAATTGAAATACCACAGCACTGGATATTGTTCAGATAAGGTACTTTTAAGAACTTGCACACAAAGCAACACTGGAGGTGACTATGACGTGCGCATTTTTCGCGCATGCGTACTTGGTCGTGTTGCGGAGGGGGTGGAGGGGGTCTTAAACGACCATTGTGTGTGTATGGTCAAGGATAAGGTTAGGTGGGATTTACCCGGCTCAGTGTAGAAGGGGCCTTAGAAGACGTTTCGCCTCTCTAGATCTGACCAATCTAAGTCTATGAGCTTGAACTGATGAAAACTACTTGGATGAGAGGAGAAACGTATTCTCAGCCAAACTAAAAGGTCAAGTTGCGATGGATTGAATGCTTTGAGAATACAATGACCTGGATGAATGAGAACCTCCATAGAGAGTAGATAACATTGCATTTCTTTTTCTTAACACACCTTATGGCATGGCCCCACATGACAGTTTGTACTTATGTGTATTATTTTCCTGGGTTTGGTGTTTCTTCCTGTTCAGTAAAGGTAATAATCTTTTTCCAACTACGCACCATAGCCAAGATCAAGTCTTTCCTCTCCCCCAGTGACCTACGGACAGTCGTGTTGATGCTCACCTTTTCTAGACTGGACTATTGCAATGCTTTTTATGCTGGGGTCACCGACAAGACCATCAACAGCATGCAGCTAGTACAAAATGCAACTGCCAGGCTGGTGACAGGCGCAAAAATGAGGGAACACATTTCTCCCATCCTCTCCTCCCTTCACTGGCTCCCAGGGAAGCGCAGAGTGAAATTTAAGATAGTCACGTATGTCTTCAAAGCGCTCAATGGTCTCGCCCCAGCTTCCAAACCCTGTTTCCATATGAGTTGGGAAATTGTGTTAGATGTAAATATAAATGGAATACAATGATTTGCAAATCCTTTTCAACCCATATTCAATTGAATATGCTATAAAGACAACATATTTGATGTTCAAACTGATAAAAAAAATTTTTTTTGCAAATAGTCATTAACTTTAGAATTTGATGCCAGCAACACATGACAAAGAAGTTGGGAAAGGTGGCAATAAATACTGATAAAGTTGAGGAATGCTCATCAAACACTTATTTGGAGCATCCCACAGGTGAACAGGCAAATTGGGAACAGGTGGGTGCCATGATTGGGTATAAAAGCAGCTTCCATGAAATGCTCAGTCATTCACAAACAAGGATGGGGTGAGGGTCACCACTTTGTCAACAAATGCGTGAGCTCATTGTTGAACAGTTTAGGAAAAACCTTTCTCAACCAGCTATTGCAAGGAATTTAGGGATTTCACCATCTACGGTCCATAATATCATCAAAGGGTTCAGAGAATCTGGAGAAATCACTGCACGTAAGCAGCTAAGTCCGTGACCTTCAATCCCTCAGGCTGTACTGCATCAACAAGCGACATCAGTGTGTAAAGGATATCACCACATGGGCTCAGGAACACTTCAGAAACCCACTGTCAGTAACTACAGTTGGTCGCTACATCTGTAAGTGCAAGTTAAAACTCTCCTATGCAAGGCGAAAACCGTTTATCAACAACATCCAGAAACGCTGTCGGCTTCGCTGGGCCTGAGCTCATCTAAGATGGACTGATACAAAGTGGAAAAGTGTTCTGTGGTCTGACGAGTCCACATTTCAAAATTGTTTTTGGAAACTGTGGACGTCGTGTTCTCCGGACCAAAGAGGAAAAGAACCATCTGGATTGTTATAGGCGCAAAGTTGAAAAGACAGCATCTGTGATGGTATGGGGGTGTATTAGTGCCCAAGACATGGGTAACTTACACATCTGTGAAGGCACCATTAATGCTGAAAGGTACATACAGGTTTTGGAGCAACATATGTTGCCATCCAAGCAACGTTACCATGGACGCCCCTGCTTATTTCAGCAAGACAATGCCAAGCCACGTGTTACATCAACGTGGCTTCATAGTAAAAGAGTGCGGGTACTAGACTGGCCTGACTGTAGTCCAGACCTGCCTCCCATTGAAAATGTGTGGCGCATTATGAAGCCTAAAATACCACAACGGAGACCCCCGGACAGTTGAACAACTTAAGCTTTACATCAAGCAAGAATGGGAAAGAATTCCACCTGAGAAGCTTAAAAAATGTGTCTCCTCAATTCCCAAACGTTTACTGAGTGTTGTTAAAAGGAAAGGCCATGTAACACAGTGGTGAACATGCCCTTTCCCAACTACTTTGGCATGTGTTGCAGCCATGAAATTCTAAGTTAATTATTATTTGCAAAAAAAAAATAAAGTTTATGAGTTTGAACATCAAATATCTTGTCTTTGTAGGGCATTCAATTGAATATGGGTTGAAAACGATTTGCAAATCATTGTATTCCGTTTATATTTACATCTAACACAATTTCCCAACTCATATGGAAACGGGGTCTGTACATTAAAGATCTCCTGGACCAACCCACCAGCTCCAGGCTTGGTCGTTGCCTTAGATCGGACAACCAGATGACCCTGAAGGTCCCACGGTCAAACCTAGTGACAAAGGGAGAATGTGCTTTCTCAGTGATGGCACCTAGGCTATGGAATAAGCTCCCTCTGAATATTAAGTACGCCACCACTCTGGACTCTTTTAGAGCACAGCTTAAAACTCACCTCTTTACCGCAGATGACTTTTGATTTATGTGTTTAATTGTGAGTCTTAAATGTTTAGTTTAGATTCCTTTGTGTGTCTCAGTCTCTGTTTCTGTTTTTTTTTTGTTTCTCCACTCGGGCTGCGCCCTGGGCTGATGTAACAGTTGGTTGGGGGGCGCATAATAAATGAAAATAACATAACATAACATAATCGATTTTTAGATGCATTGCAATTCGGACATGGACGATGCATATAAATGCATCGATTCATCTAAATAAAATAATGCAGACAGTTCTAAAATTTGGCTGACCGCAGTGAGCCACCTCACCAAGTGATCCGACCAGCTCCTTTATAATAAGGCTCTTGGGGACGGCGTGGCTTGGTTGGGAAAGCGGCCGTGCCAGCAACCTGAGGGTTCCTGGTTCGATCCCTAGCTTCTACAACCATAGTCACGTCCGTTGTGTCCTTGAGCAAGACACTTCACCCTTGCTCCAGATGGGTCGTTGTTAGCACCTTGCATGGCAGCACACGCCATCAGTGTGTGAATGTGTGTGTGAATGGGTGAATGTGGAAATAGTGTCAAAGCGCTTTGAGTGCCTTGAAGGTAGAAAAGCGCTATACAAGTATAACCCATTTACCATTTATGTTCCAGTTTTGCACACATTTTCATTAATTAAAAAAATCAATTTAACTGTTTATTATTTCAAATGAAATGTTTTTCAAAGTTGCAAGTGATAAATGCTTATTTAGTGAAACGAAAAGAAATGTAAAACCGTGTCAATAAACATAAATTAAAGATGCATTAATAATAGTTTATTATTCGAATCATTGCTCCTGAATCGTTATCGAATCGTGAGGTGCCCAAAGATTCCCACCTCTACTGTCCAGTGCACTTATTTTTCTCCCACATCCTGTTTTGGCTTGCCTTGCAGCGACTTTACCCCTATTTCTCGTCACCTGTTCCTGGTTGGCACTTAGCAGGCTCCCCTGTCCCTGATTGCCAATCAGGAGTGTTGTTAAGGTATGTTGCATTCTATGTGTCGATACTGTTCATGTGTGTTTTTGCTTTTTGTCTTTCCTTGACAAGTTTTGACTCAGTGGTGGTCGTGCTGCGTAGGCCTCGTTAGTGCCATCACCAAATATGATTTTTACCTACACATCAACGTCTCTGCATCCTGGGCACACGCCGCGACCTACCATGCATCACCTCATACATACACTGCAAAAACTGAAATCTATGTAAGATTAAATACCTCAATTAAGGGTGATATTTTCTTATTTTCTGTCTGATAAGAAACTTCTTCTCACTAAGCATTTGTTCTGTTAGAGTGTTTTACTTGTTTTAAGTGTTTTGGTCCTAAATGATCTCAGTAAGATATTACAGCTTGTTGCTGAGATTTTCTGACCTATATTGAGTAAAACATGCTTGAAACTAGAATATCAAGTGTTGCAAAGCTGTGTCATCAACACTCACAAGTATAAAACTACTTTTTTAAAGTAATAATATCTTACTTCAAGCATGGACAAAAATCATGATGCCGAGCGCATATCATTATGTCAAGAAAATGGCACTAGCATTTACTTAATTTAAGAATATTTTTCAACATAGTCAGCAAAAAGGTCTCAATTTTTTTTCTACCAAGAAAAGTGCACTTGTTATTACTGAGAATATACTTATTTTAAGGTATTTTTGGGTTCATTGAGGTTAGCTAATTTTATTTGTTTTGGAAAGTCTTGAGAAGCCGAATTTTCTTGTTCTATTGGCAGATAATTTTGCTTAGTTCAAGTAAAATGCCCCTAATTTTTGTATTTTTTTTCTTGTTTATGAACACTGACTTTTTGCAGTGTACCTGTTTGGTCGGAACATGTGCTTCCACCTAAGTGACTTTGTTGCTATTAGGGATGTCCGATAATGGCTTTTTGCCGATATCCGATATTCCGATATTATCCAACTCTTTAATTACCGATACCGATATCAACCGATACCGATATCAACCGATATATACAGTCATGGAATTAACGCATTATTATGCCTGATTTGGACAACCAGGTATGGTGAAGATAAGGTACTTTTAAAAAAATAATAATAAAATAAAATAAGATAAATAAATTAAAAACATTTTCTTGAATAAAAAAGAAAGTAAAACAATATAAAAACAGTTACATAGAAACTAGTAATTAATAAAAATTTGTAAAATTAAATGTTAAAGGTTAGTACTATTAGTGGACCAGCAGCACGCACAATCATGTGTGCTTACGGACTGTATCCCTTGCAGACTGTATTGATATATATTGATATATAATGTAGGAACCAGAATATTAATAACAGAAAGAAACAACCCTTTTGTGTGAATGAGTGTAAATGGGGTAGGGAGGTTTTTTGGGTTGGTGCACTAATTGTAAGTGTATCTTGTGTTTTTTATGTTGATTTAATTTAAAAAAACAAAAAAAAAACGATACCGATAATTTGAAAAAACGATACCGATAATTTTCGATATTACATTTTAACGCATTTATTAGCCGATAAGCCGATATTATCGGACATCTCTAGTTGCTATATTTAGTGAGCATTTAGAGCCCTCTAGATCCTTTTTTTTGTTTTAAAAAGCCACTAACGACAAATCTAGATAATTAACATGAAAGCACGCAACCCTCTTCTCAATCACAACAAGCAATTGCTGCCTGGCACTTGTTTAGCAAGCATTCTAGATGTCCATACTATGGTCCAGAAAGACGTTATTGACGTGTTCAGTGTGAATTAATTATTCAAGGACAAACAATGAGTCTGAAGCAATCAGTGAGGTTTCTGACTGTGTTCGCATTTAATTGAGCCCAAAGTGTCTTCCAATCGCTGACTGTGCAAAAAACTACTGTGGATGCACAGAATTGCAATACCACAGCTGCAACCAACACCGGATATTTGCTGTTTATTTTGTTTAAGTTACTGCACTTTCTGAAAATTATTTTGTACATTAATTTGTATTTATTATTGGTATATATATTGTCCTAAATGCCATTAGTTCCACACACCTGATATGTTTTTTAAGAATCAAAGATTATGGTCACTCCTACACTGCTACAAACAGATGAGATGAAACCACAATGTTAAGTGTTTTTTTTTTCTCCCAAAAGACTTCTTTAAAGAACTCTGACTAAGATATGAGTGGAATTCTACGCTGTTGAAATTTGCATATTTTCCTTGTAGCTGCTCTTTGGCTCCTTCCCACCTAACTAAAACATGAAGTTGAAGAACATTGCCCACCCCATAGGCATGGATGTGTGTGTCAGCGCTGTACCCCACCTCATATATCATGTCAGCTATTTTTGCTCAAGCCTCCAACCTTGATGGGTGTAGAATGAATTAAACATTTCATGGTATTTCACCGGTATGATCTGTCCAACGTGCTACAGTAGAGTGTATTTCTATACATTAAAATCCTTGTTCTACCCCTGAGTCATGATTGTGTTCGATAAGCAGACTATATACTGTAGGGCACTGGTCTCCAACCATGGAGACAAAACATATTCAGATGCAATTGAAAATTCACGAGACAAGGTTGGCCAGTGTGTAAATGAAGATTCAAAAATGTTTTTTTGTAATTATTACTTAATCAAGTTACAAAACATTCATGGTATATGGTGAATACACGCTTCGGTGTATGGATAGCATATATGTTTTTAGATAATTGTTAAGTATTGACCAATCTAAGGTAACTTTATCCGATGGACAAAGTGTATCCCTTTAATTGTACAGACGGTCAATAAAATTACGTTTGTTTAGATTGTTTTAGTGTGTGACATAAACAAGCAATATTTTACTGCCACTTTATCATCCAGTACAACAAACTCAAAGTCTGTATCTTATGTGCATAGAAAGTAAACATCAATACAGGCAATGCAGCTGACATGCGTGCCCACAACAGGCGTCAATTAAATTGTCTCAAATCAGATATGATACTTATTCACTGAGAAGTCAGATGCTATTTGTCATAGTATGTGTTTGGTTTGGGAAGAATTTTATGAAAAATAAAAAGCCACGACTTCAATTTCCCTCTGGAGCCAGGCCCGGAGGTGGGGCTGGCCGGGCCAGTTACCAATTACAGCCCGAAGAGGCATCGTGGGTACCTTATCCAATGGGCTCACCACTAATAGGAGGCGGCGTAGAGGCCGGCTCCCGAAGGCAGGGCCCTTGGCGGTCCGTCACATCGCTGGGGGGAAGAAGCCTGAGCTGGTGCTCAAAGTAGAGAAGTTTCGGCTGGATCTAGTCAGTCACACTTCAACGCAGAGCAAGGGCTCTGGAACCAGTCCTCTTGAGAGGGGCTGAACTCTCTTCCACGATGGCGTTGAAAATAGTGAGAGGTGATGGGCTGGAATGGCGATTGTTGTTGCCCCTCGGTAGGGATGTCCCGATCCGATATTTGGATCGGATCGGCTGCCGATATTTGCCAAAAATTGGGTATCGGCAAGGCATGGGAAAATGCCGATCCAAATCCAGTTTAAAAAAAAAAACTCCGGTCCGTGTTTTCCAACGCACCTATTTAAATAATACATTCCACTTTTCTGCTGCGCCGTAATTTCCGTTCCGCATTTTCCAGCACACCTTCAACACATCCACAATTCTCACGCAGTTGCTTTTAGCTGCTGGCATTACACAACAGGCTCTTCTCACTCTTTCCTGTGTCTCCCTCTCACAGACAGCGAGCGCACCTTCTTACACACATCACATACTGTCACGTCATACGTCACATACTGTCACGTCATACGTCACATACGTATACGTCCTCTCCCAGCAGAGAGCGAGGTAGCGGCATGGTTAACGTTAGCTGTGATGCTAGCGCAGCCGCTAATGTGCGCGCCTGCTCAAGCGTCCTCTGCGCACGGCAAATCTATGCCACGCACAAAATCAAATAAAAAAATAAGCGCATAACAATTTTCGACACACGGACACGACAGAGACAACAGTTTTCGTCATCATTGTTCAAATATTGTGACGTCTGTCGAGACGCTTATCTCCATTCGGTGCCACCGACCACACCATCAAAATGGCAAAAATGTCTACATCAACACCGTATGTAAAAATTTGTGATTTTTTTAGTTGTGATTTCCTTCTCTGCATGAACGTTTAAAAGTAGCATATATTAATGCAGTATGAAGAAGAATGTTTTAATGTAGACATGCAAGCCTTGAAAGAACATTTTGAAAATCAAGACTAAATTTCCTGCAAATGGGTGCATTTCTACCCTATATTTTAACTTTAGATTTATTCTCATATCAAACTCTTTTGGCTGTCTTTTTGACACTTACATCAGGCGCCCCCCTCCACACCCTGGATTATAAATAATGTAAATAATTCAATGTGATTATCTTGTGTGATGACTGTATTATGATGATAGTATATATCTGATAGTATATATCTGTATCATGAATCAATTTAAGTGGACCCCGACTTAAACAAGTTGAAAAACTTATTGGGGTGTTACCATTTAGTGGTCAATTGTACGGCATATGTACTTCACTGTGCAACCTACTAATAAAAGTCTCAATCAATCAATCAAAACACATAGAATCATCATACTGCTGTGATTATATGCATCAGGTGTTCATTCAAGGCTAAGGCAAAATATCGAGATATATATTGTGTATCGCAATATGGCCTTAAAATATCGCAATATTAAAAAAAGGCCATATCGCCCAGCCCTAGTTCAATGATGCCATTTCTGTTTGTCATGTATAATTTTGTCTATTTTGTGTTTATCCTTGAATAAACAGGTCAGTTTCTTGTTACCAACCATTGTGTATTATTCAAACTCCCCTAATTCAGCTGGCTAGTTGTTATCAAGAGTACTAAAACCCTTTTCAACATGATTCTGACAACTAAGTAGGCTAAATAACTTTAAACTAGGCCAGTATCGGTCAGTATCGGTATCGGTCAGTATCGGTATCGGATCGGAAATGCAAAAACAATATCGGTATCGGATCGGAAGTGCAAAAACCTGGATCGGGACATCCCTACCCCTCGGTTCAGAGCTTGTACGTTGGAATTTAACCCAGCAGATGAGAAGGGAGCTTCTCTCCGCCTGCGAATGAGTGCATGGGTCCTGTCTTTTGTTTGTGCTTACGCACCAAACAGCTCCGAGTACCCGCTCTTTTTGGATTCCCTAGAGGGAGTACTGAAGAGTGCCCCCTCAGGTGATTCCCTTGTTTTTCTGGGTGACTTCAATGCTCACATTGGCAACGAGGAATGGATCTGAACCCGAGTGGTGTTTTTTACTGGATTATTGTGCTCGTCACAGATATTCCATAACAAAGACCATGTTAAAACATAAGGGTGTCAATATGTGCACTTGACACCAGGACGACCTAGGCCATAGTTTGATGACCGATTTTGTGGTTGTGTCATCGGATTTTCTTTCTCGTCTTTTGGGCACTTGGGTGAAGAGAGGGGCAGAGCTTTCTAGCAATCACTACCTAGTGGTGAGTTGGTTTCGATGGTGGGGGAGGATGCTGGACAGAAATGGCAGGCCCAAACGCATTGTGATGATCTGCTAGTCTAGCAGAGTCTCCCGTCAGGGAGGGTTTCAATTCCCACCTCCGGAAGAACTTTGACCATGTCACAAGGGAGGCGCTGGACATTGAGTCCAAGTGGACAATGTTCCCTACCTCTATTGTCAATGCAGCCAATCGGAGCTGTAGCCGCAAGGTAGTTGGTGCCTGTCCTGCCATTAATGAACGCAACTTCAAACAAGAAAAGCCAATAATGTTGTAGATAGGTTTCTTATAACGTTAAAAGACTCACTGTTAATGACTTTAATGAAGAAGTGGGGAAAAAAAGGCACTGCATTTTTAGCAAAACTGGAAGCAGAAAAACACTTACCCCACTTTTCAAGCTTTCCCTTTTCACTTTGGCCTGGCATCTGGTCAAGATGCTTCCTGGACACCTTCTATTCATGACACTTCCGACCCCAGGGAAGACCCAGGACTCGTTCGAGAGACTATGTTTCTATTCTGGTATGGGACCGCCTCGGGATCTATCCACTGTGAGGAGCTTAATGAAGTTGGATGCATAGCTGGATTGATAGTTTTTAATCCTTTGTGACCATAAAGGAATTCAATATTTTTCAATGGCTAAGTCGTTGGGTTGTTCTTGAGCCAATAGGGTTTGATTTTCACTTACTGAAGACCAAAGTGAAGCCATCAAGACTAGGGATGGCTACCGGATTTGGTACCATCATAGGTGCTGACTGAATTCCGTCGGTACAACCAAGTACTGATTCAAGTAAAGTCAAATGGTCCCATCTTTCTATACCTTTGTTGCACATAACGTCATGTACGGTTGCAGACACGATATCAACTCAGGCATTTGGCAACAAGTGTATTCATAGCGTAATGCCTCATGGTAAAGCAAGCATGCCTGATATCAAACGGTAAGAAGGTAAAGAAGTCTCCACTTCTTCAAAATGTGCTAGCCCAATACTAATTTACATTGGATATGCCATATACTGTTTTATTTTGTTGTATCTGATGCCGCTTGGGAGGTTGATCAGTAGTTTTAAAAATGTTTCTTATCATTTCTATGCAGATGATATTCAACTGTTATGCTCCTTCAATGAGTTTCACTTTTTATCTGAGTTCTTGGAGTGCGTATTCTGTATTAAAAACTGGTTGTCCTCAAATTTCCTCCAGATAAATTCAAACAAAACGGAAACTGTGATAAATGTCCCCGATAAAAGATCCCCCTGAACAAGAAATCCCTCGGTGCTCTGGGTGCATCTGTTAAAAGCAGCCTCAGAAACCTTGGGGTTGTGTTGGATCAGTCAATGTCTTTGGAAGGTTACTGCTGTCAACTGACCAAAAACTGTTTTTATCATCTCAGAAATATTTCTAAAGTGAGAAATTTGTTGTCAAAATTGGATCTCGAAATGATCATTCACGCGTTCATTTTGTCTCGCATTGAATATTGCAATTCTCACTCTTGTCAACAAGTCAACGCTAAAGAGACTTCAGACTGTACAAAATGCGGCTGCCAGACTTTTGACCGGTGCACCCAGACCAGACCATTACACCCCCGTTTTATCCAGTCTTCATTGGCTTCCAGTTAAATTCCGCATTGAGTTTAAAATTTGTATCCTGACATTCCGTGCGTTGCATGGTGGGGCCCCTCAGTACATCACTGACTTGTTATGCTCCTACTCTTCAGGGTGCAGCCCCCGGTCTTCAGGCCAGGGTCTTCTAAAGATCCCGAAAACTTGTTTTAAAACCCGTGGAGACCTGGCATTCCAGGGTATAGCTCCCAGACTCTGGAACAATTTGCACCAGTCCCTCCGTAATCTTGACTATGTTGAAACTTTTAAGAAACATTTGAAAACTTCTCTTTTTAGTAAAGCTTTTAGTTAATGCACCTTTTAACTATCCTTTTTAATCCACTTTGTATCATTTTTATGATGTTGTCCCTCTTGTTTTAAATTGAATTGTTGTTTTACTTCACCTATGTTTCGTACAGCCCTTTGTGATATTATCTGTGAAAAGCGCTTTATAATTAAAATGTTCTTACTTACTTACTTGCATGCTATTAATTAGCAATAGAGATGTTTCATGGCGATTTCAACACCTTCTAATTTGGTAATCAAAATTTTATCTCTACAGCATGTTACAATACTTACAGTATAAACTCTTTGTAAGGCCTTCAAAAACAAAAGACTGGCCTATTCAGCTTAATAGCAAATACTACTTCCTGATTACGGCTACACACCTACGACTAACTGAAATGATTGGATTTGTGCAAATAACAAACAGAAGTGTAAGAAAACAAGTAATAAACGCTGGACATCTCAATTCTAAGAAAAAATAGATGTTATTATTAAACAAATTAACACGTTTTACCAAATAAACACACACACAAATGTACAGAAAATTGGTATCGGTACCAATGTCCAGGTACCGGGAATTGGTACCGAATAAAATACTGACTCAAATGTGAAAGATACCCATCCCGAAACAAGACCCACAAAAAAGCAGCAAATTAAAATAGGTTGCATTGATGTCCTGGCTAAGCAACTCCAGGGAGGAAACTTTGGTGATGTCAATCGGTGATCAAGCTGATCAATCACAGGTATTACACATGATAAAGATGTGATTGTGGTTGTATGCCAGGCAGTGTGATTTTGGCTCTTTTAGCAGCTCACTGTGACTATGGAGAAAAAGCCTAAATGGAGCTTCTTTGCAGACTATACTCTGGCTCATTTCCACTGCCTCTCACTGGCAGACATGTATCTGTTGGGAAGGATTGTGCAAAGGGGAATGAAAGCTGAGAGATGAGAGTGGGAAAAGGATGATGGAAGGACAACAGAGGAGAGAAGCAAGAATGAAAAGCATTTGGCAGACAAATGGAAAACAGTGCAGAGAATGGAAGATAGTTGAAAATGAATGCTTGTGAGTGCAAATATTTGCTGTTCTACTTGTCATGGTCGCATTCACAGAGATGGGTTGACTCCTAACCCGTTCTGCAGAATACTGATGAGGCCTCAGGAACAGAGGAGCAGTAGAGACCAGTCAGGGGTCTGTAACAATGACCCTGTCTCCGAATAAAGATCAGTTTAGGAGGCAGAAGAGATGAAAGATGAGAATTCTGAGTCAGGACATGTGCTGACAGCAGCTGCAGATTGTTCCCCAGCAGTGCCCATGCTGGCTCTTTTTTTGTTTTTCCAGAAGTTACTCAGGCTGGCTGCCCTAAGGGCTCGCCACGTATACGTTGAGGCACACTAACAAAGAAGAGGCCAATCAACAGGGCAAGCCCTCCTTCCAGCCTCAGCTGACTGAATGACCTACTTCAAATGTGTGTGTGCCCCTATGACTAATTTCAATGACTATTCTGTAATTCTTTGTAGCTCACAGACCTCGGTGGTCTCAGCTGTCACATGTGGTCTGAGTCCCAGTGCATGTTGAAGTAACCGATGATTCAAACAATAGTTTGTTTGCCTACTTTAAAGATCACAGAGGTGCTTGTGATCCTTCAGTTTACTTGGCCGTGTTTTCCCAAACGGAATTATGGAAAAAGGAAAAATCACTTCCATGGTCAAGCTGTCACCCTCCTAGAACAATGTTTAACACTATGACCATGACTTAATCACAGACAACATTACAATGCAATGACTTCAGAACATTTTAAACTATATCAATGAAGGCATTGTGATCAGGCAGCTACTCCGACACTATAGGATCCTGTCAAAACTGTCATGGCTGATTGAGAAGTCGTATGATGGAATGAGGTGCCAAGTAGCCCATTTTGACAACAGTTTTTTTTCTTCTAGTTTTAGTTATATTATAGTTATCTAAATTGATTTAGTTTTAGTCGACTAAAATCCTCAACATTTTAGTCGACGAAAATTACAGTACATCGACTAAAATATGAAGTATAAAGTTGTCTTTTGACCACTTTTATAAAAGTTATTACAATTACTGTACAATGTAATAAATCAACTCTACATAACTTCGCAGACACTATACAGATGCACTTCAATAAACATGAATTTGGTGCATCAAAATAATTCAGAAGTATTCAGAAGTAAACTTTGACTAAGAGACTAATTAAAGCTTCAGAATGTTTGTTTAGTTAATTTGCTGACAGTACAGTGCTTTACAATATTGACCTTTTTGACAATGTTCTCACATTTTATGAGATACTAAATTTGGGGTTTTATTAGCTATACATTCTACGTATCAGAATATAACAATTCACTTTTTGAAGTTAACTACTGAAAACATTTGTATTTTTAAAGATATAAAAATGTATTGAGAAGCACTTCTTTTTTCATATCCGTTACCGGCATCATAGCGTGATTTATGTTTAGTGTTTTTTTTCCTATGTTTTAGTCTGTTTCTTGGCTGTACCCTCTTTTTTTTCGTTTACTGTTGGTTTCCATGGGCACTAATTCTCCACACCTGCCCATGTTTCCCACCAGCTGTTTTGGTTAATCACTCCCCTTTATAGTTCTCAGTCACCCAGCACAAGTAGCTGGGTCAATTTACATTACTTCTTGTTGTTCACCACGCTTAAGTGTTTCTGCTTATAGACTTCCTTGCTGTTCACCCTTGGTGACTATTAGTTTTTTTTGGCTCCACGTTTGTTTAGCATCTTGAGTTTTTGTATTTGTGGCTTGCCTCAAATAATACAGGACATACTCTTACCTGCTCGCAGCTCCTGCTTGTCTTTCTGCATTGTAGGGAACACAACCATCGCAGCCATGCATTCACAAGGGTTTCACATAGAGTTGGGTTGACAAAGCAGGCTGTTGCTACAAGGGGGAATAACTTTTCCTCAGCAATGCGCTGGTCCATGCTTTTTTTCATCTTCTGTGCAATTGTGGCAAGGTCTCGATGGCAGGTGTTCTCTTCAAAATTGGTAAGGTGGGTCAAAGAGAGCAGGGACCACCCGAGACATGGACATGGTGTCACTCTGAAGGGTTTGAGTATATGTTCTGCAAAAAGCAGTAGTAGTTCATGCAACACTTGCAGCTTTTGCCACTTACTAGGTAGCAAGCCATTCCATCACATGTTGTTTGGGATTTGGCAGCATGAGTCTTTTACGTTGAGTAGTCGTGCAACCATGTTGAATGTGCTTGACCAGCGTGTAAGGCAGTCATTTACTACAATAAGGCCACTTTCGTCCAGTATCCTTTGTTCCCGCGAAAGAGCTTTACCACTGACCCGGCTTTATCAAAGAGTTTCTTTCCATATCAACATTATGAAACCTAACATAACAAGGCTATCATAGACAAATACATAAATGTGGAAACTCTATAGTTTCGGACTAAACATAGTATTCTTACCGTTTGTCATTAGTTACAGGTCCAGAGTGACTTTACATCATGAAAAAGTCTTCTGAATCTTCCGAGGTGCTTTCTTCTTTCGCTTGTTTGAATCAGTGTTTTTCAACCTTTTTTGAGCCAAGGCACATTTTTTGCGTTGAAAAAATTTCGGAGGCACACCACCAGCAGAAATCATTAAAAAACGAAACTCAGTTGACAGTAAAAAGTCGTTGTCGCAAGTGTTGTATATGAATTCAAACCATAACCAAGCATGCATCACTATAGCTCTTGTCTCAAAGTAGGTGTACTGTCACCACCTGTCACATCACGCCCTGACCTATTTGGAGTTTATTGCTGTTTTCCTGTGTGTAGTGTTTTAGTTCTTGTCCTGCGCTCCTATTTTGGTGGCTTTTTCTCTTTTTTTGTTTTTTTTCCAGTAGCAGTTTCATGTCTTCCTTTGAGCGATATTTCCTGTATCTACTTTGTTTTAGCAGTCAAGAATATTAGAGTTGTTTTTATCCTTCTTTGTGGGGACATTGTTGATTGTCATGTACATTGTGGACGCCGTCTTTGCTCCACAGTAAGTCTTTGCTGTCGTCCAGCATTCTGTTTTTGTTTACTTTGTAGCCAGTTCAGTTTTAGTTTTGTTCTGCATAGTCGTCCCTAAGCTTCAATGCCTTTTCTTAGGGGCACTCACCTTTTGTTTATTTTTGGTTTAAGCATTAGATACCTTTTTACCTGCACTCTGCCTCCCGCTGTTTCCGACACCTACAAAGCAATTAGCTACTGATATGGAAGAGTATTACACGGTTACTCTGCCGAGCTCTAGACAGCACCGACACTCAACAACAACACATCATTTGCAGACTATAGTTACTGGTTTGCAAAAAATATTTTTAACCCAAGTAGGTGAAATTAGATAATTCCCCACGGCACACCAGACTGTATCTCACGACACACAAGTTTGCCGCGGCACAGTGGTTGAAAAACGCTGGTTTAAATGATACCACCATTGTCTGTTATCCAATTCAATCCAATCCACTTTATTTATATAGCACATTTAAACAACAAAAATGTTTCCAAAGTGCTGCACAATAATATTAAAAACAAAATTCAAATACTATCCTTAGCTCAACCAATGACTGAATAAAAACAAAATAAATAAATATAAAAACAATATGAAAACAAAAATAAATATGATTAAAAACTATTTTAAAGGGTAAAACCAATCAAAACAATAAATAGAAATAACAATTTAAAAACACAGAGGACCACACAACTTACGTAGTGTTAAAAGCCAGAGAAAAAAAGGGGGTCTTAAGACGAGACTTAAAACACTCCACTATGGGAGCAGTTCAAATATAGAGGGGCAGAGTGTTCCAGAGCTTAGGGCCGACCACAAAGAATACCCTGTCTCCCCTGGTTTTAAGTCTGGTCTTGGGCACCACGAGCTGGAGCTGGCTCTCGGACCTCAGACTGTGATGACCTTCTAATTTGGGATGTCCCACTCTTGCAGACATGTATCCATACATGCTTTAATTGACTGTGCAGTGTGTGGGTGAGCTACTTTTTCCAGGGCCAATAGTATGTGCCATGGTTTGTTTTGTTTTTCAACACAAAAACAGCATAAGGTTCTGGCCAGGAACAAGGCAGCTAGTCCTTTTTTGGTCCAGAGGTCAATGCCAATAGATAACTTTCAGACATCAGCAACTCTTTTTCTGAATATTTGTATTTCAGCCTTATAAAAAATATTTATCAGATGGTTTTATTATTGTTTTCTTTGGAATGATCAGCTTTGGACCCAGTGTCTCTACCATTTAAATAAAGCCCTCATCTTCAACACTAGTGATGGGTAATTCTGTGGACGCAATCCTTTTTGCCATGGCCTCTTCCTTGGTCTGCTGTTCTTTCGAGTCACTTTAATACGTTGAAGCATAAAAAAACTTGCAGATATAGTTTGCTGGCATTGTTTGGCTTTTCTTTGTGCAATGTGGCCCGCTGTTGTCATCAGAGCGCCTATGTAACTGTCACGAGAACATTAACACAACTTTAATTTGGTTGTCGTCACACCAACCACGTTTCTTAAAAAGTGGATGTTTTATCACCAAATTAGCACAGGAAATGTATCTAAACTGAGCAAAATATACCAGTAATTCATATAATAACCAAAGACAGAGCAGTAGCTAGACCCCCTACTCAGCTGAACGTGCATTCAATGGTGTGTAGTATGCAACGAAGTCGATCATCTGCCATTGTATTAAGCAAAATTCGCTTAATAAATTGGCGGGTAAGCCAATTTTAGTTTATTTACTACAAAAGTAGTATGTTTAAAGGGGAACATTATCACAATTTCAGAATGGTTAAAACCATTAAAAATCAGTTCCCAGTGGCTTATTATATTTTTCGATTTTTTTTTTCAAAATTTTACCCATCACGCAATATCCCTAAAAAAAGCTTCAAAGTGCCTGATTTTAACCATCGTTATAAACACCCGTCCATTTTCCTGTGACGTCACATAGTGAAGCCAGCACAAACAAACATGGCGGAAAGAACAGCAAGCTATAGCGACATTAGCTCGGATTCAGACTCGGATTTCAGCGGCTTAAGCGATTCAACAGATTACGGATGTATTGAAACGGATGGTTGTAGTGTGGAGGCAGGTAGCGAAAACGAAATTGAAGAAGAAACTGAAGCTATTGAGCCATATCGGTTTGAACCGTATGCAAGCGAAACCAACGAAAACGACACGACAGCTAGCGACACGGGAGAAAGCGAGGACGAATTTGGCGATCGCCTTCTAACCAACGATTGGTATGTGTTTGTTTGGCATTAAAGGAAACTAACAACTATGAACTGGGTTTACAGCATATGAAATACATTTGGCAACAACATGCACTTTGAGAGTGCAGACAGCCCAATTTTCATCAATTAATATAATCTGTAGACATACCCTCATCCGCGCTCTTTTCCTGAAAGCTGATCTGTCCAGTTTAAGGGACGGTGTGAGCCAAGACATGCAGGGGGTTTAGCTCGCTCGCCTGCGGGAACAAACTGCCGCCATTGCTTGCCGTGCTACCGAGGTCCTTTGTCCCTGAATTGCTCACACACTCCGGCAGATTCAATAGGGGTCTGGCGGTAGATTTCTTTGACTTTATCGTTGGAAATGCATCTGCTTTGAGTGTCGCAGGATATCCACACATTCTTGCCATCTCTGTCGTAGCATAGCTTTCGTCGGTAAAGTGTGCGGAACAAACGTCCAATTTCTTGCCACTTTCGCATCTTTGGGCCACTGGTGCAACTTGAATCCGTCCCTGTTCGTGTTGTTACACCCTCCGACAACACACCGACGAGGCATAATGTCTCCAAGGTACGGAAAACAGTCGAAAAAACGGAAAATAACAGAGCTGATTTGACTCGGTGTTTGAGAAAATGTCGGATTGCTTCCCGATGTGACGTCACATCGCTCCGAGAGCGAATATTAGAAAGGCATTTAATTCGCCAAAATTCACCCATTTAGAGTTCGGAAATCAGTTAAAAAAATATATGGTCTTTTTTCTGCAACATCAAGGTATATATTGACGCTTACATAGGTCTGGTGATAATGTTCCCCTTTAAGTAAGTATTTATTTATGGACATGGGGTAATGTAAGAGTTCTTGCTCAACCGTCTTTAATAGTTTGTTTGTATTTGTTAATTTGAAGGACAATGTGCAGTTACATTAAGAAGATAGCTGCACCAGATTTAGCACTGTGCTCATTTCCATCTGTAGTTCTTTTTATGGTGCATCTAACATGCACAATTAAATTACACAGGATTGAAAATACACGATAATATTGAAAATACATAATGATAAACAATACAAAATACAAGTACAATACATAGAGGGTATGTGAATTACAAATCAGGGGGCGGTCAAGTTACAGTATTTTAGCAGCTTCATTTAAAGTGCAGAAGTATATAAAGTGCAGCAGTTGTTATCAAAGTCCACATACAGTGCAGTAGCCATCAGATGATACCCATAAGGGTATCATTCAATAGCCATATACCCCATTGGTATTGCATACGTAAAAAAGTTTGCGATCTTACAAGATTAGAATGGTACTCTGGTACTCTGGTAAGCAGAGTAGTAACAGTAGTTCAGTACAGTATAAGTCATTTTGAAATATTAGCTCAGGCTTACTTAGTGTTGCGTAGATTTGATCGTTAGTCTGCAGATGGCGCTTCAAGATGGTTGTATTTTTGCCGGAGAAAATGGAGCCACAGGGTTTGCAGGTTGTTTTGTTGTCGACCGCTGAAAAAGTATAGTGTGTCCATATGTCCTCTCTTCTTTTTTGTCTCGGTATTGAAGACATATTGTATAGAGGTCATGTATGAGTCTTTTTTCTGGGTGAAAAATCTAAACAATGTCCCTCACAAATACCCTGGTTCTGATTTGAAACTGTCCCTCTCCCACATGCACTGTGATTGGATAATTTGTCCCAACCGCCAAAAGACACTATTTGTCTGGATTTCGTCTCTGTCTACATTGTCATTTAATTTTGTCATTGTTTTTGTCAACGTGCTTTTGTTTTGATTTGTTTTTGTCCAAATTTCGTCAGGGGAAAATAGTTGACTATACTGTAACTAAAACGAACATTTTTACTCAACAAAATTAACACTGATGGAGGAACGCTCCAAGTCCGAGTCCATGGTTCTCGCCCGGAAAAGGTTGGAGTGCCATCTCCCGGATGGGGAGGAGACCCTGCCCCATGTGGAGGAGTTCAAGTACCTCGGAGTCTTGTTCACAAGTGAGGAAAGAGTGGCTCGTGAGATCGACAGGCGGATCGGTGCAGCGTTTTCAGTAATGCGGACGCTGTATCGATCCGTCGTAGTGAAGAAAGAGCTGAGCCGGAAAGCAAAGCTCTCAATTTACCAGTCGATCTACGTTCTCATCCTCACCTGTGGTCATGAGCTTTGGGTTATGACTGAAAGGACAAGATTACGGGTACAAGCGGCCGAAATGAGTTTCCTCCGCCGGGTGGCGAGGCTCTCCCTTAGAGATAGGGTGAGAAGCTCTGCCATCCGGGAGGAGCTCAAAGTAAAGCTGCTGCTCCTCCATATCGAGAGCAGCCAGATTAAGTGGTTCAGGCATCTGGTCAGTATGCCACGCGAACGCCTTCCTAGGGAGGTGTTTAGGGCACGTCCGACCGGTAGGAGGCCACGGGGAAGACCCAGGACCCGTTGGGAAGACTATGTCTCCTGGCTGGCCTGGGAACGCCTCGGGATCCCCCGGCAGGAGCTGGACGAAGTGGCTGGGGAGAGGGAAGTCTGGGCTTCCCTGCTTAGGCTGTTGCCCCTGCGATCCGACATCGGATAAGCGGAAGAAGATGGATGGATGGATGGATGGATGGATGGATGGAGGAACGCTGAGACAACAATTCAAAGTGAAGACTGGAGTGCGACAGAGATGTCTCCTCCCACTGTTTCCCACCGATTTGGCCAATACATCTTTGCAGCTTGGCCTAAACATCCACAAGAACAAAACAAAGATCCTCAGGATCAATGCCTTCGACAGCAAATTAATAACCCTCAATGGAAGCCCCCTGGAGTAGGTGGAAGCCTTCACTTATATGGGCAGCGTCATCGACAAAGGGAGGTACAGATGCAGATGTCAAAGCAAAGATAACCAATGCAATGACAGCTTTCATCCAGCTCAAGAACATATGGTGGAGTAGAGTGATCTCAGAACACAGTTTAGGCTGTTTATCTACAATGTCATATATGTCCTTTTCTATGGAGCTGAAATTTGGAGGACCAACAAGAGAGTGCAGACTTTCATCAATCCATGCCTCAGAAGAATCTTCCAGATCCGCTGCGCAGAAGTCATCAGTAACAACAAACGCTTGCAGAAAGCTGGACAGCTACCAGCTGAGGATGAAATAGAGAGAAGAAGATGGAGATGGATCAGACACACCCTGCAAAAAACAGCCACCATCATCGCCAGACAGGCTCTTAGACGGAATCTGCAGGGCAGACGGAGGAAAGGCTGACCAAAAAATACCTGGCAGCCTGACCTAAAGGCTGACACAAAGACGATCGGTCATACTTGGGTTCAGCTGGAACGACTCGCTCTGGACAGGGAACATTGGAGGACCACCATTGATGGCCTATTCCCCTGTGAGGATTGAAAGGCCAAAGGAGAAGAAATAAATTGTTCTGTGGGAAGTTTCTTTTTCTTTTTTTGCACACAATCTTAAAAATAATTTAACCAAATGAAAACAACAACATACACTTGGATAAAAGTTTTCTTTTTTTACACATTCATACACCAGTGTGATCAGCCCTGGGAGCAAGGTGGGTGAAATGCCTTGCCCAAGGACACAACAGCTAGGATGGTGTAAGCTGGATTCCTACCAGGATTCCTCAAGTTTCTGGACGACTCTAACATCTGAGACAAGCCAGCCTTGAAGATATATATTCAAACAGTGTACATTTTCCAAAGATACATTCTGTTACTTTTGGAAAGGTGGGGTGTGGTTTCATTTGCAGTCTGGGAAGGCTTCCACAAACAAACATGAAATTGCAAAAACTAGGTTATAAATCAGACCGTGGAGAAAAATGTATGCAAAATTTAAACCAATGCATATCCAATATATATATATATATATATATATATATATATATATATATATATATATATATATATATATATATATATATATTACACAGTACAGGCCAAAAGTTTGGACACACCTTTTCCTCATTCAATGCCTTTTCTTTATTTTCATGACTATTTACATTGTAGATTGTCACTGAAAGCATCAAAACTATGAATGAACACATGTGGAGTTATTTACTTAACAAAAAAAGGTGAAATAACTGAAAACATGTTTTATATTCTAGTTTCTTCAAAATACCACCCTTAGCTCTGATTACTGTTTTGCACACTCTTGGCATTCTCTCAATGAGCTTCAAGAGGTAGTCACCTGAAATGGTTTTGACTTCACAGGTGTCATAGTTTTGATGCCTTCAGTGACAATCTACAACAGGGGTCCCCAAACTACGGCCCGCGGGCCGGATCCGCCCCCCCAGCATCCAAAATCCGGCCCACAGGAAGTCCCAAGTTTAAAAAAAAAGTTTGTTTTTCTTTTTGTTTTGTTTTTTGTTTTTTTTGTTTTTTATCTTTACTTTCTAATCCATTTTCTACCGCTTGTTACTCTTGGTGTCTCCTAGCCGCTCAGGCAAATCATATTGTCTAAAAATGAATTTTCCCATCGATAACGTGACAATGTTAAATGTTGATGAATATCAATGTTAATTGATGTTAAATGACAAAACGGATTATAAAGACAATGTATGTATGTATATATACATATATATATATATATATATATATATATATATATATATATATATATATATATATATATATATATAATAATAATAAATGATAAATGGGTTATACTTGTGTAGCGCTTTTCTACCTTCAAGGTACTCAAAGCGCTTTGACAGTATTTCCACATTCACCCATTCACACACACATTCACACACTGATGGCGGGAGCTGCCATGCAAGGCGCTAACCAGCAGCCATCAGGAGCAAGGGGTGAAGTGTCTTGCCCAAGGACACAACGGACGTGACTAGGATGGTAGAAGGTGGGGATTGAACCCCAGTAACCAGCAACCCTCCGATTGCTGGCACGGCCACTCTACCAACTTCGCCATGCCGTCCCCATATATATATCAATGCGGCCCCCGAGTCAAAAAGTTTGGGGACCCCTAATCTACAATGTAAATAGTCATGAAAATAAAGACAACACATTGAAATGAGAAGGTGTGTCTAAATCTTTGGCCTGTACTGTATATATATATATATATGTATATATATATATATATATATATATATATATATATATATATATGTGTGTATATATATATATATATATATAATGTAGATTGAAATCATCATACACTTGCAGAACACCACATGAGCAAGCACTTTACTTAGAATCAAAACACAGTCAATGACAGCCTTTTGTCTCCTCTAGTTAAATGGTAAATTATCTTTATTTATATAGCACTTTACTATACCTGGAATGATACCCAAAGTGCTTTACTTTATACATATATATATATCACACTCACCCATAGAGACACACATTCACACACTGATGGCGAAAGCTGCCATGCAAAGCGCAACCCATCAGGAGCAGTTACGGGTTCGGTGTCTTTCTCAGGGACACCTCGACAAGAGCTCTCTAGGCCATGACCAAACCGAACCGAACTGGTTACAAGACGGCCACTTTACCCCATGAGCCATCTTCAAATAGGAGAGAATATAATGCACATAGCAATGGTGGTGCACGAGTTGTAGAGCTATAACACAACTGTAATTAGGGTTACTCCTAATGTTACTGTTTTCTAAAAAAAAAAAAACTATTATAATTATTGGTGTTGCAGCTATGTCAGAAGCATTGCTCAAAATGCACAAGTGCACAATAATGTAAATAAAGGTGACAATTAGCATGGAAGACACACATATTTGGTCAGTGTCTCGTCACTAAAGGTCACAGCATTGATGTGAACCATGTCACGCATCTCATTGACTGTTGGCTAACTGGTGGCATATACATCAACATGTCCTGAAGTTGAGAGATGAAAACAGCACATCAGATAGTTGCTAATGACTTCTCTTGGCTTCCTGACAGGTATTTCCCCATGGGCCACCCTGTGTCCGTGCATCTCTACTTTCAGTCAGACCAGTTCCAGGGCTACCTTGTCAGGCACCATGCCACCAATCTGGCTACAAGCAAGCTGGAGACCATGGAAACCTGGCTGGCGCCCAAGAAGAACTTCAAGTTGACCACTCCTCCCAAAAGCACATTCAGCAGGTTGCAGTTTGCAGAGGTAAGTCTGCATAAGGGTGTTTTGTTTTGCCTGGTTATTTTTGACAGTAGTCTTGAGTAGAGATGTCCGATAATGGCTTTTTTGCCGATATTCCGATATTGTCCAACTCTTAATTACCGATTCCGATATCAACCGATACCAATATATACAGTCGTGGAATTAACACATTATTATGCCTAATTTTCTTGTGATGCCCCGCTGGATGCATTCAACAATGTAGCAAGGTTTTCCAAAATAAGAGAACCACTTCAACTCAAGTTATGGAAAAAAGTGCCAACATGGCACTGCCATATTTATTATTGAAGCACAAAGTGCATTATTTTTTTTAACATGCCTCAAAACAGCAGCTTGGAATTTGGGGAATTTGGGACATGCTCTCCCTGAGATAATCCTGATACCCACTACAACTATGGGAAATACTTTACTTTGACTTTCACAATGTGCATTATTTTTTTTATTTTTTTTAACATGCCTGAAAACAACAGCTACAAAAACAATGAAGGCACACAGCTTCAGTCCAGAGTATACTAGAGTAATAAAGTAAACAATAACATAGTCCTCCTTTAGTGCAAGGCTGCCTGGTATACTGTATAACAGGAAATTATAAACTGGGCTCAATCTGCTTTGCTCTAACGTATTTGTATGAGTAACACAAATGTGCTGCAAGCTCGTGGTGAGTGCTTGAAGTGGCCTGCCAGTCAGCCAGAGCTTCTGAAATGCTGCGTTGAGACAGGGCACCTCCGTTCACTGCAAGCTGCAAAGTGTGCCATGCAGGGCAGACTAGCCATACCAAACTGCACCGTAGCTTTTGCCATACTGCGTGCGTTGTCCCTGACCACAACGTGGGCTTTCGCCCTGGGGTGGTTTTTATTGTATTTTTGATTTTTCTCGGCGGAGTCTTTAAGCGACAACTGTGTGGTACTACTTTTTTTCGGTGCTTTTCATCCATCTTCCGCTTGTATTCATCGTGTATCTCCTTATGATTCTTCAAGAGATGGGAGATCAAATTGCTCGTATTAAAGGAAGACGTCTTGATTCCTCCTCGCATAACCAACTTTTTGCAGTCATTGCAAATTGCCATTTTTTTTTCCGTCACACACACTTTAAAATAATCCCAAACCTTAGACATGGTGTCGTTAGTCAGTCAGCGAGCGAGCTCGCTTGTTAGCCACGGCTACAGCACCGGCAACAACACACTCTTGTTGTTGTTATGATGCGCTCGCGGCAGTATCAGTGAGACTGATAATATCGGCCTGCCGATATTATCGGACATCTCTAGTCTTGAGTCACCAAATCACTGAGCCGTTGACATTATCAGGAAATGTGCTCCATTTAAATGTTAAGCACAAAACAGGAAAGCCCAGGACTTGTTGAAGAGACATGCTGACCTTATTTCCATCCCTATCAGAATCAGAATCAGAAATACTTTAATAATCCCCGAGGGGCAATTAAGATTTTCAGCACAATCCCATTCAAAAGGAGACAAACATTACAGGGAGACAGAACAGGATCGCTGACGGGTCTGCCAACTTCCGGCGCCCCTAACAAAAAAAGTGAGAAACAGGTAAACGCTGGGGAGCAGAAAAAAAAAATCAGTCCAAGCCTGGGCCCCTGGAGAGGGGGTCCAGACTGAGGCCAAGGAGAAAAAAAACCATAGCCATAGCACACATAAACATGTGTGTAAGAGGGAAACATCAAAGAACACAAAGGACATTAAAAACATTAAAAGAGCAGAGCTGAAGCAACCAGTCATTTCTACACACAGCCACAAAAGTAAAACATACACTGTGGTGGCCTTTGGAGTGTTCCACACCATCGTCTGCTGGGGCGGGGGGAGCATGGCCAGAGACAGGAGCAGACCCAACAAAGCAACCAAGAGAGCCACGACCGCCCACCAACTCTCGGCCAGTGTCCAGTCTGCATGGATGAGCGAGGATATGTCCAAGGAGACCGAGGTGTCCGTTACCTGCTCATTCAGCCAAGACACTGTGAAGCTTGTCCATCCCGTCCCTGTCTCTTCATCCGCATCTCCTCCAGTCTCTGCAAACGGACTCTGGTGTGGCAGAGACCCAGCAGCTGGTCTCAATGGCACAAAAGGCTCCCGGGAGGCAGATCCAGAAGTTCACAAAAAAGCACCGCAGAAGTCACGAAAGTGCCACCCCTTTGTCACACAGTCCCAAAGGATCCCGAACCAAAAGGTAAAAAAAACACATGAAAGCAAGAGGGAAACATCGGGAACACAAAAGGATGACACAAGAGCACAAAGCTCCTGCCAACAGCAGCCACTTGGGAAAAATAAAATAAAATCTATGGTGACTTTGTCATCCCGAGAAGTCGATTACCTTGTCATCAAAATGATGCATATAATGCAGTGGTTCTTAACCATGTTGGAGGTACCGAACCCCACCAGTTTCATATGCGCATTCACCGAACCCTTCTTTAGTGAAAAATAAAATGTTATTTTTTTTCAAATTCAAGACAAAGTTATATGTTTTTGGTAACACTTTAGTATGGGCAACATATTCTAAGTAACAAAGACTTCATTTAGTGTTATTTGGACACTAGGTGAACATATTCTAAGTAATAAAAGACTTCATTTAGAGTTATTTGTTAGGGTCAGTGCTAGAGGGTTAGGGTTATAATAAGGCCATGCCGAATAAGGCATTAATAAGTACTTAATAATGACTAGTTAAGAGCCAATATGTTACTAATTTGCATGTTAATAAGCAACTAATTAATGGTGAATATGTTCCCCATTCTAAAGTGTTACAATGTTTTTTTACTGGTGCATAAAATGAACCGTGCATTAACATCATATCTCTCATTTATGTTTTACTTGGTAAACACTTGAACGCAACATGTTTACTATTGATACACTTTTAAGTAGTAAGAATGTTGTGTTCAAGTGTTTACCATGTAAAATAATAGTGTGTGTTGCGTTCAAATGTCTACTAAGTACATCAATAGTAAGGATGGTGTGTTCAAGTGTTTACCAAGTAAAATAAAAGTGTTGCATTAAAATGTCTACTAAGTACATTAAAAGTAAGAATGTTGCGTTCAAGTGTTTACCAAGTAAAACATAAACGAGAGTGTTGCATTCAAATGTCTACTAAGTAGATCAATAGTAAGAATGTTGCGTTCAAGTGTTTACCAAGTAAAACATTACGAGATTGTTGCGTTCAAATGTCTATTTAGTACATCAATACTAAGAATGTTGTGTTCAAGTGTTTACCAAGTAAAACATAAACAAGAGTGTTGCGTTCAAATGTCTATTAAGTACATCAATAGTAAGAATGTTGTGTTCAAGTGTTTACCATGTAAAATAATAGTGTGAGGGTTGCGTTCACATGTCAATTAAGTACATCAATAGTAAGGATGGTGTGTTTAAGTGTTTACCAAGTAAAACATAAACGAAAGTGTTGCGTTCAAATGTCTACTAAGTACATCAATAGTAAGAATGTTGTGTTCAAGTGTTTACCAAGTAAAATAATAGTGGGAGTGTTGCGTTCAAATGTCTACTAAGTACATCATGAGTAAGAATGTTGTGTTCAAGTGTTTACCAAGTAAAATAATAGGGGGAGTGTTGCGTTCAAATGTCTACCAAGTACATCAATAGTAAGGATGGTGTGTTCAAGTGTTTACCCAGTAAAATAATAGTGTTGCATTAAAATGTCTACTAAGTACATTAAAAGTAAGAATGTTGCGTTCAAGTGTTTACCAAGTAAAACATAAACGAGAGTGTTGCATTCAAATGTCTACTAAGTAGATCAATAGTAAGAATGTTGCGTTCAAGTGTTTACCAAGTAAATCATTAATGAGATTGTTGCGTTCAAATGTCTATTAAGTACATCAATAGTAAGAATGTTGTGTTCAAGTGTTTACCAAGTAAAACATAAACAGGAGTGTTGCGTTCAAATGTCTATTAAGTACATCAATAGTAAGAATGTTGTGTTCAAGTGTTTACCATGTAAAATAATAGTGTGAGTGTTGCGTTCAAATGTCTACTAAGTACATCAATAGTAAGGATGGTGTGTTCAAGTGTTTAATAGACAGATATTGATGTAATGATAAATGATAAATGGTTTGTACTTGTATAGCGCTTTTCTACCTTACTTAGTAGAGATTTGAACGCAACACTCCCACTATTATTTTACTTGGTAAACACATGAACACAACATTCTTACTATTGATGTACTTAGTAGACATTTGAACACAACACTCTCGTTTATGTTTTACTTGGTAAACACTTGAACACAACATTCTTACTATTGATGTACTAAATAGACATTTGAACGCAACAATCTCATAAATGTTTTAATGTTCAAACAACAAAACCAACACGGTGCATAAACTCACAACAAATTACACACCTGCAAACCAGTCAGCTGTTGCCGTATCCGTAATACGCTGATAGGGAGAAGTTTGTATTTACACGATAAGTCGGGTGTGTTTTGACCTCCGCCGAACCCCTGAGGCCGACTCACCGACTCATCGACTAATCAAACCCAGGTTAAGAACCACTGATATAATGGATTAAATTAATTCAAGTTCATAGGTATAGTTTCACATCTTGTGTATTTCTTGATCCCACATGGAGTGTCCCCTCACCTTCACAGTAGAATGAGTCCCTTGATTGTTTTTTTTTTTGAGCAGGACCCAGCAGCCTTGGCAGGTCTCTTTGTAGCAAACACCAAATTAGCTGAGTGAATGTAAACTGACATTTTTGCATCGGTTTGTCACTTTTCTCGCTGCGGGGGGGTCGCATTTGAAATGTCATCAAATCTACGAACGGATTGGACTCGGTCTGTTTTGTGCCCGGGGGCCTCGCTTGTGTCCACCTGGACACTCCCTTACTCGGTTTGACCTTTTTGCAGACATCTCAAAGGGAGCGCAAAAGGAGTGCAGACACAGAGTCGCCGTGCAGTTCCTGCTCTCTAAGCCCCCCGCTTCTGTGCCGAGCGTATAAAACCCTGAGTGACAGCGAAGTGATGTGAGCGGTGGTTTTTATCTGAACGCTCAGCCTTACATTGCGTGCAGCAACTGTCAGTCAGTCTGCTTTTCAGTCCGTCACACAAAACGAGAGCAGAAAGACCTTAAGTAAGACGGCGTGGCATTGCAATAGTCGGGAAGAGATATGACCCTTATACAAAAGATATATGCTGGACTTGCGAGATAAACCATATGCTTGGTTTAACAATGTGTTCCCTCTTTTACTGCATGGTCTATAACCAGAGTACTTAAAGCGGTGGAGTCAAACTGTGTGCATCACCTCAAGTTTTACATGACATTGAGAAGTATTACACAAAACAATGACATAGGGCTGGGCGACATTTCGGTTTAATAGTTAATACCGGTATATTTTAGAAAGCTAAACAGAGTAGCTGTTTAGCTGTTTTTTCCCCCTCTTTGGCTCACCCCTGCGCCTTGTGTGTTTATGGAGGCTTCTCTCTGATGTGCAATGAAAAAAAACATTTTTTTTAAATGACCGGGTGCTGTTGACTTTTCGACTCCGGAGTGGGCAATGCTTTCGACGGCGACTGCGTTTGGTGAGTGGCTACAGCAGGGGTCCCTAGACTACAGCCCGCGTCCAAAATCCCAAGAAAAAATAAATAAAAAATTAGTCTTTTGTTGTTTTATTAGTATTTTTTTTAATTTGTCCTTTCTAATCCATTTTCTTCCGCTTTCCTAGCCGCTCAGGCAGATCATATTGTCTAAACATGCATTTCCCCATCGATAACGTGACATCATCGCGCTCGGAATATAGAGTTATAATGATAAATGATAAATGGGTTGTACTTGTATAGCGCTTTTCTACCTTCAAGGTACTCAAAGCGCTTTGACACTACTTCCACATTTACCCATTCACACACACATTCACACACTGATGGAGGGAGCTGCCATGCAAGGCGCTAACCAGCACCCATCAGGAGCAAGGGTGAAGTGTCTTGCTCAGGACACAACGGACATGACGAGGTTGGTACTAGGTGGGGATTGAACCAGGGACCCTCGGGTCGCGCACGGCCACTCTTCCACTGCGCCACGCCGTTGTGGTCAAAAGTTTACATACACTTGTAAAGAACATCATGTCATGGCTGTCTTGAGTTTCCAATCATTTCTACAACTCTTATTTTTTTGTGATAGAGTGATTGGAGCACATACTAGTTTGTCACAAAAAAACATTCATGAAGTTTGGTTCTTTTATGAATTTATTATGGGTCTACTGAAAATGTGACCAAATCTGCTGGGTCAAAAGTATACATACAGCAATGTTAATATTTGGTTACATGTCCCTTGGCAAGTTTCACTGCAATAAGGACTTAAACGTGTCCTGACTTAAACTTTTGACGTGTGTTTGGGGTCATTGTCCTGTTGGAACACCCAACTGCGCCCGAGACCCAACCTCCGGGCTGATGATTTTAGGTTGTCCTGAAGAATTTGTAGGTAATCCTCCCTTTTAATTGTCCCATTTACTCTCTGTAAAGCATCAGTTCCATTGGCAGCAAAACAGGCCCAGAGCATAATACTACCACCACCATGCTCGACGGTAGGTATGGTATTCCTGGGATTAAAGGCCTCACCTTTTCTCCTCTAAACATATTGCTGGGTATTGTGGCCAAACAGCTCAATTTTTGTTTCATCTGACATCACATGGACAAAGATAACACTTTCTGGAGGAAAGTTCTGTGGTATACTTTTGACCCAGCAGATGTGGTCACATGTTCCATAGACCCATAATAAATTCATAAAAGAACCAAACTTCATGAATGTTTTTTGTGACCAACACGTATGTGCTCTAATCACTCTATCACAAAAAAATAAGAGTTGTAGAAATTATTGGAAACTCAAAACAGCCATGACATTATGTTCTTTACAAACTTTTGACCATGACATTTGACTAAGACAGTGGCCACAGAACAGTTTCAGTCTAGATAAATCACATTGTGAGTGCTAAATGATTATATTTGCAGTTCCCCTTCCCAGTATTGTGGGTGTTCTGATAATCAGCATATATTCATGAAGACAGACACGATAAATCGATTGCTCATTTAAGACATGTAATCCTCTGCGCGCAACCTTAGTAGATCAGCTTTGCTTTGTGCTATCAATTTTAGTTTATTTGATAGTTTAGTTGATCAGGCCCTAATGTATTACAAATCTAATGTGTCCTTAACAAAAGAGGTAAGCCAGAAGAAAGAATGGTCAGTTAGTTGCAATGTGCATTGTTTGCATTATACACATCATACGGAAGCATGTTTTGGATTTAGTTTTACACTACATGTAACTACATGAGAGGGACAGGAACGCCTGTCCAGAGAGTCAAAATAAAAAATTTAAAAAAGCCTCTCAGTATAATTTGATGCAGTTTTAATAATCTACAATAACTAACATTGCTTAACAAAAAAACTGATCATCAAGTATGCATGGTATCAACAGCATGGTAAATGACTCACATACTGCAAGTATACAAACAACAACAACACTGTAAAATATTCACAATGTCTACGCTCCAGTAATAAAATAAATGCGAAAAGCGCTCATGCATTGGCATTTGAATTAAGTGATGACTAATGTGATATCCAGCTGTTCGTGTTTGTATCCTTGCAGTGGTGGGGCGTCATGGTCATTATAACCTTCACGGCTGGACTAAACAATATCAGGAGCACTGACCTACATTTACAACTTCAATTCTAATAAATGGATTTGCTCCCAAAAGTTTACTACCTTCATTCTAAAGTGTATGTATTGGCTGCACTGCTTCCATGTATGTTCGATTTGTTTTGCCAAATAAGAGTTCAGCTTCTCTCTAATTCTAATTCTAATGTAAACTTCCCAGGTTGTTCTGGTGCTGGCCTAATCGAATTTCAGATTATTTTAACACAGCCAGCTAACAGGGGTACAATAATACTTTAACATTTGCCGTCCTCTAATTGGTTGACCAGGGCAAAACTGTTATAAAAATGAATAGTTTGTAGTAGTGTTGTTCCGATACCAATATTTTGGTACCGGTACCAAAATGTATTTTGATACTTTTCAGTACTTCTCGATACTTTTCTAAATAAAGGGGACCACAAAAAATTTACATTATTGGCTTTATTTTAACAAAAAATCTCACGGTACATTAAACATATGTTACTTATTGCAAGTTTGTCCTTAAATATAATAGTGAACATACTAGACAACTTGTCTTTTAGTATTAAGTAAGCAAACAAAGGCTCCTAATTTAGTCTGCTGACATATGCAGTAACATATTGTCTTTTTCCATTCTATTATTTTGTCAAAATTATTAAGGACAAGTAGTAGAAAATTAATTATTAATCCACTTGTTCATTTACTGTTAATATCTGCTTACTTTCTCTTTTAACATGTTTTATCTACACTTCTGTTAAAATGTAATAATCACTTATTATTCTGTTGTTTGGATACTTTACATTAGTTTTGGACGATACCACAAATTTGGGTATTATCCCGATACCAAATAGTTACAGGATCATACATTGGTCATATTCAAAGTCCTCATGTCTCCAGAGACATATTTACTGAGTTTATAAACATAATATAAATAAATAAAAAAGATTTAGTGATGCTAAAAAGTATTGATGTAATCATAGCAGTATCGACTAGATACGCTTCTGTATTTGGTATCATTACAGTGGATGTCAGGTGTAGATCCACCAATGGCGTTTGTTTACATTGTGAAGCCGGTGAGCTACTGTGTGTAGTGAAGCATGTTGAGCTATTCCTAGCTTGCTAGTTATGTCTTAAAGCACCTCTTCCTGAGGGTGTTTCAGTGTTATAACTTCACTTTTCTCATTAGTTTTCAGGCCAAAATGCGTCCGTTCTCCCTTTTCTGTCTACACACTGTGTCTGCTTGTGAGTACTCCATGATTGTGCGCTGCCGAACATGCTCCTATGCTCGTAAAACCAGCAATGACACAACGTGACAACGACCGGGGCGGGGGACCGGTACTTTTTAGAGGCGGTATAGTACCAAATATGATTCATTAGTATCGCGGTACTTGTACTAATACCGGTATACCGTACAACCCTAGTTCGTAGCCATCTGCACACAATACATTGGCGGTCGAATTTTTAAGAATGTAAAACATTTCTGGTAAATGTGATGTATTATATTCCAATTGTTTATGTTTTTGTCATGTTATCAGATAAATAGTGATTTACCAGATGGTGTTGTAGTGCAGAGGTGTGCAGTTGTCTAAACCCTTTATCACTGAGTCGTTACATTTACACCTGTTATATTTGGTGTATTATTGATGGTGTATATAATCGCAACATAATAGTGGTGGTATTAAGAGGTGGATTAAGTCAGTTGAATGTCCAATGAAGGTACTAAATGCATCATTTTATCTTGAAGCCAACCCTTATAAAAGGTCAATACAGTTGACCTTTATTAGCTGTGCTTTTATTGCACTCTCTACTTTTCATCCTGTCCACCTTATCTATCGCTCGCTCCACATTGTATCATCGGTAACGAGCATCAATCCATCCATCCTATCCTCTGTGGTTCAGTAGTGCGTCGGGGGAGTCCTCTGACGCCACGGAAAACTCCTGCGTTTGATTACATCCACAAAGGAGCACAACTAATAAGGCTGTGAATGGGGCCCTAAGCGGCACTTGTGCCCTGAGGTTTTAAGCAAGGCCAGATGCAGACTGCGCCTGTCCACGCTGCTGCCTGATCAAATTGACTTGCCTTAATTAATAGAGATGTCAGGCTGTGGACACCAGAAAGCCAGTGACAGGATAAAAAAGTTTGCATGAGCACAGAGAAAAAATTTAGTAGAGGTCGCATCATTAGAGTCTTACAGTGTTGGCTCTAGGAATTTTCAAAATGTCATCAAGTCATAAAAATGGGGTCCCACGGTAAATATTTGGGGTCCCACTTTTTTGTAAGCGTTTTGAATACAAATGATAAATGTATGCATTATCCTGTTGTATCTCACATTTTATATTGTGTTTTGGAAAAAGGTTGTCATAAACAGTACTTAATTTACAAAAGAAATAATACAAACCCCGTTTCCATATGAGTTGGGAAATTGTCTTAGATGTAAATATAAACGGAATGCAATGATTTGCAAATCATTTTCAACCCATTTTCAGTTGAATATGCTACAAAGACAAAATTTTTGATGTTCAAACTGATAAACATTTTTTTTTTTTTGCAAATAATCATTAACTTTAGAATTTGATGGCAGCAACACGTGACAAAGAAGTTGGGAAAGGTGGCAATAAATACTGATAAAGTTGAGGAATGCTCATCAAGCACTTATTTGGAACATCCCACAGGTGTGTAGGCTAATTGGGAACAGGTGGGTGCCATGATTGGGTATAAAAACAGCTTCCCAAAAAATGCTCAGTCTTTCACAAGAAAGGATGGGGCGAGGTACACCCCTTTGTCCACAACTGCGTGAGCAAATAGTCAAACAGTTTAAGAACAACGTTTCTCAAAGTGCAATTGCAAGATATTTCGGGATTTTAACATCTACGGTCCATAATATCATCAAAAGGTTCAGAGAATCTGGAGAAATCACTCCACGTAAGCGGCATGGCCGGAAACCAACATTGAATGACCGTGACCTTCGATCCCTCAGACAGCACTGTATCAAAAACCGATATCAATCTCTAAAGGATATCACCACATGGGCTCAGGAACACTTCAGAAAACCACTGTCACTAAATACAGTTGGTCGCTACATCTGTAAGTGCAAGTTAAAGCTCTACTATGCAAAGCGAAAGCCATTTGTCAACAACATCCAGAAACGCCGAGTGCTTCTCTGGGCCCGAGATCATCTAAGATGGACTGATGCAAAGTGGAAAAGTGTTCTGTGGTCTGACGAGTCCACATTTCAAATTGTTTTTGGAAATATTCGACATCGTGTCATCCGGACCAAAGGGGAAGCGAACCATCCAGACTGTTATCGACGCAAAGTTCAAAAGCCAGCATCTGTGATTGTATGGGGGTGCATTAGTGCCCAAGGCATGGGTAACTTACACATCTGTGAAGGCACCATTAATGCTGAAAGGTACATACAGGTCTTGGAACAACATATGCTGCCATCTAAGCGTCGTCTTTTTAATGGACGCCCCTGCTTATTTCAGAGACAATGCCAAGCCACATTCAGCACGTGTTAAAACAGCGTGGCTTTGTAAAAAAAGAGGGCGGGTACTTTCCTGGCCCGCCTGCAGTCCAGACCTGTCTCCCATTGAAAATGTGTGGCGTATTATGAAGCGTAAAATACGACAACGGAGACCCCGGATTGTTGAACGACTGAAGCTCTACATAAAACAATAATGGGAAAGAATTCCACTTTCAAAGCTTCAACAATTAGTTTCCTCAGTTCCTAATCGTTTATTGAGTGTTGTTAAAAGAAAAGGTGATGTAACACAGTGGTGAACATGCCCTTTCCCAACTACTTTGGCACGTGTTGCAGCCATGAAGTTCTAAGTTAATTATTATTTGCAAAAAAAAAAAAAAAAAGTTTATGAGTTTGAACATCAAATATCTTGTCTTTGTAGTGCATTCAATTGAATATGGGTTGAAAAGTATTTGCAAATCATTGTATTCCGTTTATATTTACATCTAACACAATTTCCCAACTCATATGGAAACGGGGTTTGTACAAAAGAAAAAAAAATGTATGCATATGTTAATTTATTCAGTTATAAACATTCATTCACTTTCTTATTTCCTTCATGGATCTAAATTTTACCGCTGCCGATACTTTTTTTTATATTTTTATTTGATAAGTTGTAGGTGTATTTATTTCAGCATAAAGGTGTAAAAAGTGTTTTGCTTCGGTCATGAAATTATGATAATCGTGTGCATATGACAAATGGAATTGATTATTCTCATGGCAAATAATGCCAACAAACTTAGAATTTGGCAAGTTAGTTTCAGTGTCTTTTAATAGAGTGGCACTCAATGATTCTAACACAGTGGTTCTTAAGCTGGGTTCGATCAAACCCTAGGGGTTCGGTGAGTCGGCCTCAGGGGTTCGGCAGAGCCTCGCCGCGGATGTCAAGACACGCCCGACTCATCATGTAAACAAAAACTTCTCCCTGACGGCGTAGTATGGATACCCCCAAACAATGTTCCCTCAAATTTTCCATATGTGTGAGCAAACGCAAAAACTCCTTGAGCATTCATGTGGAGCGCATGTGAGCGACGTCAGACGTGCACATGCACTGTGGTCACACCTGCAGCACACCTGTCCCAAACCTGACTAATTAACAAGTTCAATGTTTTATTATTGTAATCAAATGACAGCAGTCATTTCCATGAGATTATTTTCTAATATAAGTGTTTTGGCCCAATTACAATGACTATAACATTGTTTTTCATGAGCTGTGTACTAGTATTATATGTCTGGGTGGGGGGTCCTGCTTTGGAAATAATGTGTATCCCTTTCAGATATCGCATTTAGTTCCCACTAAAACATTCACATGTTGCACAATGAGATGTACACATAGGATTATGTGTACATTCCTGTAACTTTCCGTTTGTAAAATATATCTTTATTAGTATTTCTTTAAAATAACATCATTATATGATTACGGTTCGGGTTTGGTGAATGCACATATGAAACTGGTGGGGTTCGGTACCTCCAACAAGGTTAAGAACCACTGCTCTAGCATTTCGTCTCTGGCTTGGTGATGGCCATAACTGTGTTCCCCTTTAAAGGGGAACATTATCACCAGACCTATGTAAGCGTCAATATATACCTTGATGTTGCAGAAAAAAAGACCATATATTTTTTTAACCGATTTCCGAACTCTAAATGGGTGAATTTTGGCGAATTAAACGCATTTCTATTATTCGCTCTCGGAGCGATCATCGGGAAGCAATCTGCCATTTTCTCAAACACCGAGTCAAATCAGCTCTGTTATTTTCCGTTTTTTCGACTGTTTTCCGTACCTTGGAGACATCATGCCTCGTCGGTGTGTTGTCGGAGGGTGTAACAACACGAACAGAGACGGATTCAAGTTGCACCAGTGGCCCAAAGATGCGAAAGTGGCAAGAAATTGGACGTTTGTTCCGCACACTTTACCGACGAAAGCTATGCTACGACAGAGATGGCAAGAATGTGTGGATATTCTGCGACACTCAAAGCAGATGCATTTCCAACGATAAAGTCAAAGAAATCTGCCGCCAGACCCCCATTGAATCTGCAGGAGTGTGTGAGCAACTCAGGGACAAAGGACCTCGGTAGCACAACAAGCAATGGCGGCAGTTTGTTCCCACAGACGAGCGAGCTAAACCCCCTGGATGTCTTGGCTCACACCGTCCCTTATGCCACCGAAGATGATCAAGAGAAGAATATCGACCCTAGCTTCCCTGGCCTGCTGACATCAACTCCAAAACTGGACAGATCAGCTTTCAGGAAAAGAGAGCGGATGAGGGTATGTCTACAGAATATATTAATTGATGAACATTGGGCTGTCTGCACTCTCAAAGTGCATGTTGTTGCCAAATGTATTTCATATGCTGTAAACCTAGTTCATAGTTGTTAGTTTCCTTTAATGGCAAACAAACACATACCAATCGTTGGTTAGAAGGCGATCGCCGAATTCGGCCTCGGTTTCTCCCGTGTCGCTGGCTGTCGTGTCGTTTTCGTCGGTTTCGCTTGCATACGGTTCAAACCGATATGGCTTAATAGCTTCAGTTTCTTCTTCCATTTCGTTTTCGCTACCTGCCTCCACACTACAACCATCCGTTTCAATACATGCGTAATCTGTTGAATCGCTTAAGCCGCTGAAATCCGAGTCTGAATCCGAGCTAATGTCGCTATAGCTTGCTGTTCTATGCGCCATGTTTGTTTGTGTTGGCATCACTGTGTGACGTCACAGGAAAATGGACGGGTGTATATAACGATGGTTAAAATCAGGCACTTTGAAGCTTTTTTTAGGGATATTGCGTGATGGGTAAAATTTTGAAAAAAACTTTGAAAGATAAAATAAGCCACTGGGAACTGATTTTTAATGGTTTTAACCCTTCTGAAATTGTGATAATGTTCCCCTTTAAGAATGGCGGGGTGAGTGACGTGTGTAAGTGAGGAGGCAAGTTAGGAGAGGGAGCGCCAGCATGTTCAGGAGTGTTAATAGCATGGTGGATGTCCGCTTGGCTTTGTGGAAAACATAACGAGTTGTAACATATCGACGGCCTTGTCATTCCGTCCAAAGAGCGGAATTGTAGGGACCCAAATTGGAGGGTGTTTCTTGGTGCCTGGTGAGGCTGGAACTTTGAAAATCAGTGCACCCGGTCGTAAAGGTGTTCCTTTTCTTAGCCCGTTTACATGGCGTGCGAAACCTATTTCCATCTTCATAAGTGAGCCATTTGCTGAAAAGCGGCTCCTGGAGCCACTTATCATTGAAGCTTAGCTTCAAAACAATAACACGCGGGAGTCCTAATACCGGAAATACGGTATTTGTGTCGGATAAAACTTTCGGCAAATCGAAATTTAAGAAATTGTACCGGAAAGTGCATTACTTTGAAGTCGACCAATAATTAATAATTAATAATTTGACCGGGCAAATAGAAACCAAACAATGAAAAGCGATAATCGGTAAAAAAAAAAATCTGCGTCCTTTCTGATTTCAATGCGTAAAAAGACACAAAAAGTGTGTTAACGCCAACACTGAGTTTTGTTTTCTACAATAGAGAAGGTCTCTGGTTCTGGATAGCATGAGTGCTGACATACTCTTACTGGAAAGAAGATACCGTCCATGAGTGCATGCAGCTGGATAGTTGGCAGCATCCAGTCATCTGCTGATGTTTCACCGTCTGCTTGGGAAAGTGCTTCAAAATGAGGTTACCAGATCAGAATTAGTTGAGCAAAAGCGCCTTCTTCTAAGTATAGCTATAAGTGCAGCAAGGTCATAAGCTTATGTCTTGGTGTGCAAATGTGTGTAGGTCCTAAGCCCAAGCTTATTGGGTTACAGGCACCAAGGCACAGGTTGTGTGCGGAGGTCATCTTAAGCTACAGGCCCGAGCTGAAATGGGCCACTACCTAATCCCTGTTTGACCCATTTCCATTCTGAAGAAAGAGTGGTGTCTACCTGCACACGCAGTCTTACAAAGACGGTGAGAGCAGTCAGTCCCAAAGTTAAATTTTTTCGATGAAAGCTTGTTTTGTAAGCCTCACCGACAGGTGAGTGAGCTGAGGTAACTAACTCAATATATAAAACAGGGCTACACGGATAATCAAATTTTAATCACTATCCTGATTTTAGCTGAAACGATTAAACACGGGTGATTGTTGGTGGTATGAATATTTTAAAAAGCAGGCTCCGCTGCATATCAAATCAAGCACTTTAACAGCCATGCAACAGAAGAGCAACAGTGGCCTGTCTTGAAGCCCCGCAAATAGCTCACGCCTTTTACCTCGAAGTCGCATTGAGTGTTTTTATTGGATTACTCGATTAATCGAACAAATTAATCAATAGATTACTCGATTAATAAATTATCAACAGTTGACAACAGACCTTCTCCCCATTAGAATGCATGCAGCCCCTGCATCTGCACATGCGTATGAATCCAGGGAATGGGGTCATGCGTAAATGTAAATGCACATTGAAGTATTCTTTCACGTAAGTACAATCGTTACACTAAATGTATTATTTAATTCATTTAAATTTGATTACCGTATTTTCCCGGACAATAAGGCGCACTTACAATCTTTTTTTTCTCTCAAAACTCGACAGTGGTGCGCCTAATTTACGGATTAATTGTGGTTTTCCTTACCGACCTCGTAGCAATTTTATTTGGTACATGGTGTAATGATAAGTGTGACGAGTAGATGGCAGTCAAACATAAGAGATACGTGAAGACCACACTATGATGGCAATATGACTCAAGTAAACAACACCAACATTTGATATGTTCCATTGAAAATATAGAACATTACACACGGCGCTCAAAAATCCATCAAAATGTTTTAGTACGACTTTGGTAAGCTATGAAGTCACACCGCTTGATGTGATTCAACATACGAGTATTATTATGGTGTGTGTATATGGTAAGACATATTATCTGGCGTTTTGTTTCGCAATATTATACAAAAGCAACTTTTCTTACCTTTTGGTACCTGCTAATCTTTATTTGGGATCTGCATAAATCCTGAAAAATTGGGCGCGTCCGCCTTTGTAGTCCGTGCCGATTAGCTTTTTATTTTTCTCTATATTCTTGTTATGGGACATTCATCCTCCGCTGTTGCCATTTCTAATATAAAGTAGTGTAAAGTTCTTACTTATATCTGTCAGTAAACTCGCCATGAAAGCGCTAAAACATACCGGTATAGTGAGTTTACATTATTCACCCAAGGTACTTTTGTTATTAGAGTTCCTGTCGGACGGTTTTTCACGGAACACATTTCCAGTGTTGTTGTTTCCGGATGAGTAGATGCTGCTCCGTTATTGATTGAAGTAAAGTCTGAATGTCATTAAAACAGTTAGCTCCATCTTTTGACACTTCTTCCACTCCCATCCTTGCACGCTACACCGCTACAACAAAGATGACGGGGAGAAGACGCTGCCGAAGGTGTGCCACGTAAATAAGACCGCCCACAAAACGGCACATCCTGAAGCGACTGTCAGAAAGCGGCTTGAAGATGATCTGTAAAACATAATCTATGCAACATTTTGACCAAAGACCCACCATCACATGTTATGTAGACCACAATGAAGTTTTTTTAATTTAGAAAAAAATAAAATAATTTGACTCCTTTAATGCGCCCTATAATCCTGATATATGAAAAAGATAAAAAATAGACCATTCATCGGCAGTATACCTTATAATCCAGTGCGCCCTATGGTCCGGAAAATACGGTAATCGTTTAATGAGTCAAAATTATGAAAACTGAACTGATCGGATCGCATGGAGTACTCGGAACTTTAAATACGCAAGCATAGTTTTCGCACAGGCGCTGCACATGAGAGCGGTGGTGTGTGGGGGCCCTGATGTGTGTGCCAAAAAACAGCAAAGATTGATTTTTTTTTTAATTTTTATTAAAATGATGATATATATTGAAAATAGCCCTACACTAAATAGCAATATATATTTTTCTATTTTGTCATTTAATATACATGTTTCAAACTACAAACAATCAAATGTAAAATTAGGTTTAGTACATTCTTGCCAACCTTGAGACCTCCATATTCGGGAGATTTGGGGGGGGGGGGGGGGGTTGAGGTGGGCGCGGGCGGGGTTTAGGGGAGAGGACTATATTTATAGCTAGAATTAACTGAAATTCAAGTATTTATATATATATATATAAATAAAATAAATACTTGACTTTAAGTGAATTCTAGCTATATATATATATATATATATATATATATATATATATATATATATATATATATATATATATATATATATGTATATGTATGTATATATATGCCTTAAGTCCAGCTGGAAATCGGGAGAAATTCAAGAGAATGGTTGTCCTGGGAGATTTTTGGGAGAGGCACTGAAATTCGGGAGTCTCCCGGAAAATTCGGGAGGGTTGGCAAGTATGGTTTAGTGGGATGTCCAATTGATGACGCAAATGTGGCTGTTTATTATATAAATAGAGCTAAAGGCATTAGGTACTGTAATTACAAACAAGATAAAATGTTAATACAGTACTAATAATTGAGAACAACACTGTCTTTGATTTTTCTTTAAATATATGAATGTTTATTTAGTCCTTTTAAAGTATTTCATTACAAATTCCATTTTAAAGTCATGTTAACGTTACCACATTTCTGCAAGTAGAAAACCAATAATGATTAATTGTGAATAATAATCTTGATTTTAATGTTGATAAAAAAAATTGTGATTATTATTTTAGCCACAATCGTGCAGACCTAATGTGTCGTTGCAAGTGTACCTGCTGGTGCAAAGCAGACATGACAATTGACGACCCAAATTTGATCACAGGAAATTGTTTTCTTCATTGGTGGTACTTTTCCACCTTTGGGCCAATGATACCACAGTGAATTAATACAGAACTTATTTCGATTAGAACAAAGTAAGAGTAAAAATGCATAAAGTAGGACAAGATTGGACAACTTTATGACGTATTATGCAAGGAAATCTCAACTATTCCAAACAAAACTGCTCTCTGCTGGGTTGTGTATGTTCGCTATTTTGTACTTTCTTATTTTTACAACTTGAGATGTCAGGAAAAACTTTTTAAGACTTCATTAGAAATGTGCGTGCAACACTCACGAGACAAGAAGTGTTGCAGACGTATTTGCTGTTATACTGCATAAATATGTTTGCCCTTGCTTTCTTTTTTTTTGCTTTTTAACGATGGTCAATGTAGCATTGCCATTTCAGTACAAGGGAACCATGCATACACAGGTTCACCACAAGCAAGCAGACTGATCATCCCAAGTGTTAACCAAAATTGTATCAAACTTGGGGCTTTTATAAATAAAACACAACTAGCTCACCTCACCTTCCTTGTTGTCAAAGTAAATGGTAAATAAATGGTAAATGTGTTATACTTGTATAGTGCTTTTCTACCTTCAAGGTACTCAAAGCGCTTTGACACTATTTCCACATTCACCCATTCATATACTGATGGCGGGAGCTGCCATGCAAGGCCCTAACCCCGATCCATCAGGAGCAAGGGTGAAGTGTCTTGCTCAAGGATACACCGTACGTGACGAGGTTGGTAGAAGGAGGGGATCGAACCAGGAACCCTCAGGTTGCTGGCACAGCCACTCTCCCAACTGCGCCACGCCCTCCCCCAGTAACTCTAACGGTGATAAAAAATGTGTTCCTTTACAGCACGTGTCAAACAAAAGGCTCGGGGACCAAATCTGTCCCGCTGGTATGCCACATTATTCACTGTGGCCGGCAAAATTATTTTATGTGCCCCGCAACGTCATTTCATGTGTCCCACCAGATTGTATAACGTGGCCTGCTACGTCATTCGATGTGGTCTGCAACGTCATGTAAAGTGCTCTTCCACGTCATTTAAAGTGCTTTTCCACATAATTTTATGTGGTCCATCAGGTATTACAATCAATCAATCAAAGTTTACTTATATAGCCCTAAATCACAAGTGTCTCAAAGGGCTGCACAAGCCACAACGACATCCTCGGCTCAGATCCCACATCAGGGCAAGAAAAAACTCAACCCAATGGGATAACAATGAGAAACCTTGTAGAGGACCGCAGATGTGGGGATTTTTTGTTCCAACTGTAGTCTTTTAATGCTAGACATAGGGAGGACCGAAAATAATACGTTATAGTAATCGAGTCGAGACGTAACAAACGCATGAATAATGATCTCGCTGGTGGACAAAATGGAACGAATTTTAGCGATATTACGGAGATGAAAGAAGGCCGTTTTAGTAACACTCTTGATGTGTGACTCAAACGAGAGAGTTGGGTCGAAGATAATATCGAGATTCTTTACCGAGTCACTTTGTGTAATTGTTTGGTTGTCAAATGTTAAGGCGGTATTATTAAATAGGTGTCAGTGTCTAGCAGGACCGATAATCATCATTTCCGTTTTCAGAATCAGAATCAGAATACCTTTATTGTCATTGCATGGAAACAACGAAATTGAACAGCAATCCATCTCAGCGCTTTTAAAACAACCTACATAAAATACTCCTAAAGGCCTACTGAAATGCGATTTTCTTATTTAAACGGGGATAGCAGGTCCATTCTATGTGTCATACTTGATAATTTCGCGATATTGCCATATTTTTGCTGAAAGGATTTAGTAGAGAACATCGACGATAAAGTTCGCAACTTTTGGTCGCTGATAAAAAAGCCTTGCCTGTACCGGAAGTAGCAGACGATATGCTCGTGACGTCACAGGTTGTGGAGCTCCTCACATCTGCACATTGTTTACAATCATGGCCACCAGCAGCGAGAGCGATTCGGACCGAGAAGGCGACGATTTCCCCATTAATTTGAGCGAGGATGAAAGATTTGTCGATGAGGAAAGTGAGAGTGAAGGACTAGAGGGCAGTGGGAGCGATTCAGATAGGGAAGATGCTGTGAGAGGCGGGTGGGACCTGATATTCAGCTGGGAATGACTAAAACAGTAAATAAACACAATACATATATATACTCTATTAGCCCTCTATTAACACAACCAGGCTTATATTTAATATGCCACAAATTAATCCCGCATAACAAACACCTCCCCCCTCCCGTCCATATAAAAGTTAAAGTACCAATGATTGTCACACACACACTAGGTGTGGCGAGATTATTCTCTGCATTTGACCCATCACCCTTGATCACCCCCTGGGAGGTGAGGGGAGCAGTGGGCAGCAGCGGTGGCCGCGCCCGGGAATCATTTTGGTGATAACCCGCCAATACAACTCAAACACCTGCACAACACACTCAATCCCACAACCCAAAGTACCGTTCACCTCCCCAAAGTTCATACAGCACATATATTTCCCCAAAATCCCAAAAGTTACGTACGTGACATGCGGTCAAAAGTTTGGAAGCCGCAGCTGCATGCGTACTCACGGTACCGCGTCTGCGCATCCAACTCAAAGTCCTCCTGGTAAGAGTCTCTGTTGTCCCAGTTCTCCACAGGCCAATTGGAAAGCTTGACTGTCATCTTCCGGGAATGTAAACAATGAAACACCGGCTGCGTTATCCGGCACAACACCTGCCGCAATACACCGCTTCCCACCTACAGCTTTCTTCTTTGCTGTCTCCATTGTTCATTGAACAAATTGCAAAAGATTCACCAACACAGATGTCCAGAATACTGTGGAATTTTGCGATGAAAACAGACGACTTAATAGCTGGCCACCATGCTGTCCCAAAATGTCCTCTACAATCCGTGACGTCACGCGCAGGCGTCATCATACCGAGACGTTTTCAGCAGGATATTTCGCGCGAAATTTAAAATTGCACTTTAGTAAGTGTGTTGCAATGTTAAGATTTCATCATTGATATATAAACTATCAGACTGTGTAGTGGGTAGTAGTGGGTTTCAGTAGGCCTTTAAGACAACAAACAATAATAAAAAATGTAAAAACATAATACATTTTTTTAAAACATATTGCACAGCAGATCTCTATCAGAGTTAAGCAAGTTAATAAAGTGGTGAGTGTTCAGGTAAGTGCAGAGTTTAGGGCAATAACAGCTTTAGGATAGAAACTGTTTTTCAGTCTATTTGTCCTTGCTTTGATGGTCTTATAGCGCCTCCCTGAGGACAAGAGTTCAAGCCAATTGTGATCTGGGTGGGATGAGTCCCTGAGGATGATGTTTTCTCTCCAGCTGCAGTGTCTCTTATAGAGGTCCTCTAGAGATGTAAGAGGACATGCAGTGATCCTCTGTGCCGCGTTTATGACCCCCTGTAATTTATTTATTTCTGCCACCGTTCAGCTAGAAAACCACACGGAGATACCGTAGGTCAGTATTGACTCAACGGAGCAGCGATAGAAGGACAGGAGCCAGATCTATTTCTTTGTGTTGAGTTGCAAAAAGTTACTGGACATCCATTGTTTAATTTCATTAAGACACGCCTCCAGGGGACTACAATCTGGCGTGTTGGTCAGCTTGTAGAGTTGGGTGTCATCAGCATAACAGTGAAAGCTAACACCGAATTGGCGTATGATGTCGCCTAGCGGCAGCATGTACATGCTAAAGTGTGCAGGGCCAAGAACGGAACCCTGGGGAACTCCGCACGTTACCTTAACATAGTCCAAGGTCACATTGTTATGGGAGACGCACTGCATCCTGTCAGTAAGATAGGAGTTAAACCAAGACAAGGCTAAGTCTGACATACGAATACGTGTTTTGATACACTCTAATAAATTATTGTGATTGACAGTATCGAAAGTAGCAAGAATCTCCATTCTGCAAAATCATTCTGAAGTAAATGTACCCCAAGTCAGCGGACTGTTTCCCAGTAGATCACAGTAATAGTCATCAGGCAGTGTTGGCTTCATTTCTCCCATGGTGTTTCTGCCAATCAATCAAGGATGCAGAGCGCCAGTGAGTGAGCGTCGGACAGACTAATGAGCTACAGAGGTGCCGGACAAGAGCTGATTAGCAATTTAAAGAGAGGAGAATCCAGGTCCAGGGGACAAGCAATGGCAGAGGTCAGTCTAATAATTGAGATGAAATTGAGCTATCTTGTACGGAAGACACGTGGTTCAGCCTATATTTATAATGTACACCGTATTCTTAACTCTCAAAGGCTGTTATACACGGGCAGTTCCAGTCAGACATCGATCGTCCAGCTGGGTGAGGCTGTGTTAATCAGCTACTATTGTAAGGATGAGCACTCTTTAAAGGAGCCATCCGTCTCACATTTCTACCGACACTCTCGTCGCTGTGTGTGCGCTAGGTCGCTATCTATCAGCCTATCTCTATGTACCAGGGGCCTCATTTGTGAAGGTTGCTGCACACAAAAAAAGTTTAATCAACAGGAGTGAAATCTGAGTACGTAACTTCCACGGCAAACGTTGATGTTTATAGAAATATTTTACGCCAAAAAGGCTACGTATTTCTACGCACCCTTTCGACCATGCGTAGAGCTCACACAAAGTTTTTCAGACACGGGAATCAGCGATGTCCTATGGGTCATACTCACATAAAAAACACATATGCGCTAAAAAATACATAGCAACACTAATTTCACGATTTGTAGCATTCCTCTTGTTGTGGTTGTATGTGTTAGAGCCTATTAGGGTTGTACGGTATACCGGTATTTGTATAGTACCGCGATACTAATGAATCATTATACTATACCGCCTCTGAAAAATCACAAATTCTCGCCTCTGTGGTGACAAATAAAGTAAGTTTCTTACAAGTATCATCCCTGCAGGACGAGGAATAGCTAAACATGCTTCACTACACACCGTAGCTCACCGGCGTCAAAATGTAAACAAACGCCATTGGTGGATCTAGACCTAACATCCACTGTAATGATACCAAGTACAGGAGCGTATCTAGTCAATACTACCGTATTTTTCGGACTATAAGTCGCATTTTTTTTCATAGTTTGGCCGGGCTCCAGTGCGACTTATACATGTTTTTTTCCTTTTTTATTATGCATTTTCGGCAGGTGCGACTTAAAAATACGGTACTATGATTACATCAATATTTTTTGGCATCACAACATCTTTCATTTTTTTAACATGTATATTATGTTTATAAACTCAGTAAATATGGCCTTGGACACATGAGGACTTTGAATATGACCAATGTATAATCCTGTAATGACTTGGTATCGGATTGATACCCAAATTTGTATCATCCTAAACTAATCTAAAAGCATCCAAACAACAGCAGAATAAGTGATTATTACATTTTAACAGAAGTGTAGATAGAACATGTTAAAAGAGAAAGTAAGCAGATATTAACAGTAAATGAACAAGTAGATTAATAATTCATTTTCTACCACTTGTCCTTAATCATTTTGACAAAATAATAGAGTTGAAAATGACACAATTTGTTACTGCATACGTAAGCAGCTAAATTAGGAACTTTTGTTCGCTTACTTACTACTAAAAGACAAGTTGTCTAGTATGTTCACTATTTTATTTAAGGACAAACTTGCAATAAGAAACATATGTTTAATGTACCGTGAGATTTTTTTGTTAAAATAAAGCCAATAATGCAATTTTTGTGGTCCCCTTTATTTAGAAAAGTATCAAAGTACCGAAACGTATCGAAAGAATTTTAGTACTGGTACCGGTACCAAAATATTGGTATTAGGACAACAAATATGTTGTTAAATAAAATCATATCATGAAGTATTTACCGTACATTTAACTTTTTTCTTTTAGATGTCTTCTTATTGATTTGCAAAAGTATATATATTTAACTATTTTCTTCTTTCAGATGTCTTTTTATTGAGGTAACTTTTTAAAATACACATAGGGGCTGATCTACTAAAGGTTTGCATGTACCAAAACACGTGCAAACTCGATAGCACAGGCAAAGCTGATTTACTAAATGTGTGCTCAGAAGACTGCTCTAAAGTGAGCAGAATATGGAGCATCATCCATTCATCATGTCTGTCTTCATGAATATGCGGAATATATTCCGATCATCATAACGCTCTCAAATTTGATTATTCAGCATGCGCAGTGGTGATTGATCTATCAAGACTACAGGCGCTATGTTGCGTCTTTATTTAGCAGATCTGAAAAGTATGAGCAAACTGGCACAGTTACAAACACGGCTATGAGAGAGGAGGCGATTCTGCTGCCATCCTATGCTTGTCAATGTATATGGACTGTCAAAAATAAAAAATATCAGACATATTGTCTATTCAGCAATAACATTTTATAATTTTAAAACTGCTGAAAGACTTAAGGGGCTGATTAAAAAAAAAAAAAGTATGTGTTTTCTGTCTGCTGGTGTTTTTTTTAATAGCATTTGTTTTTTCATATAGACAATACATTAATAACATATCTCTGATATAATAATTATTTTAATGATAAAATAATTGTAATATGCATTGTTTTCATCTGCAGCGCACACCTGCAGTTAATCCCAGCCTCTATTTTGAGCGCACCTTCAGCGCTTAAAAAAATGTGGTTTACATTGTACAAACCCCGTTTCCATATGAGTTGGGAAATTGTGTTAGATGTAAATATAAACGGAATACAATGATTTGCAAATCATTTTCAACCCATCTTCAGTTGAATATGCTACAAAGACAACATATTTGATGTTCAAACTGATAAACATTTTTTTTTTTGCAAATAATCATTAACTTTAGAATTTGATGCCAGCAACACGTGACAAAGAAGTTGGGAAAGGTGGCAATAAATACTGATAAAGTTGAGGAATGGTCATCAAACACTTATTTGGAACATCCCACAGGTGAACAGGCACATTGGGAACAGGTGGGTGCTATGATTGGGTATAAAAGCAGCTTCCATGAAATGCTCAGTCATTCACAAACAAGGATGGGGCGAGGGTCACCACTTTGTCAACAAATGCATGAGCAAATTGTTGAACAGTTTAAGAAAAACCTTTCTCAACCAGCTATTGCAAGGAATTTAGGGATTTCACCATCTACGGTCCGTAATATCATCAAAGGGTTCAGAGAATCTGGAGAAATCACTGCACGTAATCAGCTAAGCCCGTGACCTTCGATCCCTCAGGCTGTACTGCATCAACAAGCGACATCAGTGTGTAAAGGATATTACCACATGGGCTCAGGAACACTTCAGAAACCCACTGTCAGTAACTACAGTTGGTCGCTACATCTGTAAGTGCAAGTTAAAACTCTCCTATGCAAGGCGAAAACCGTTTATCAACAACACCCAGAAACGCTGTTGGCTTTGCTGGGCCTGAGTTCATCTAAGATGGACTGATACAAAGTGGAAAAGTGTTCTGTGGTCTGACGAGTCCACATTTTAAATTGTTTTTGGAAACTGTGGACGTCGTATCCTCAGGACCAAAGAGGAAAAGGACCATCCGGATTGTTATAGGCGCAAAGTTGAAAAGCCAGCATCTGTGATAGCATGGCGGTGTATTAGTGCCCAAGACATGGAAAACTTACAAATCTGTGAAGGCGCCATTAATGCTGAAAGGTACATACAGGTTTTGGAGCAACATATGTTGCCATCCAAGTAATGTTACCATGGACACCCCTGCTTATTTCAGCAAGACAATGCCAAGCCACGTGTTACATCAACGTGGCTTCATAGTAAAAGAGTGCGGGTACTAGACTGGCCTGCCTGTTTTCCAGCCCTGTCTCCCATTGAAAATGTGTGGCGCATTATGAAGCCTAAAATACCACAACGGAGACCCCCGGACTGTTGAACAACTTAAGTTGTACATCAAGCAAGAATGGGAAAGAATTCCACCTGAGAAGCTTAAAAAATGTGTCTCCTCAGTTCCCCAACGTTTACAGAGTGTTGTTAAAAGGAAAGGCCATGTAACACAGTGGTGAACATGCCCTTTCCCAACTACTTTGGCACGTGTTGCAGCCATGAAATTCTAAGTTGATTATTAGTTGCAAAAAAAAATAAAGTTTATGAGTTTGAACATCAAATATCTTGTCTTTGTAGTGCATTCAATTGAATATGGGTTGAAAAGGATTTGCAAATCATTGTTTTCCGTTTATATTTACATCTAACACAATTTTCCAACTCATATGGAAACGGGGTTTGTAGATGCTCTGCAGGACTGCTTCGAAAATGCTGAAAAAAAGGGGTACGTGTCTGCTCATTGTTTGAAAACATAGCAAAACACCACAGGTAGGAGCATGATAACATGGATGTACACTAAATAAGCGAGTGTCTCCATGGTAAAAGCCACGTAGTACACGCAAAAACCTTATTTTTATGAGGGGGGTCTGTACCACTTTTCGATTGTACACGTAGTCTTAGTGGATCACACCCAACATGCCCATTAATAGTACACGCAATGTTATAGTTTGCACACAATGTTTAGCGCGTGATATTTGGTTCTTAGTAGATCAGGCCTTTAGACTTTGTGTGATGATCCGTTGCCCAGCTCATGTTTTGTTTTAGTTTAAGACTCCCTTAGTTCTGTTTCAGCACCCCTGGGTTTGTGCTTCTTGGTTGTCATGGTGGCTGATTATTCTCACCTGCCTCTGATTAGTGTTCGGGACTCTCATCTGCTCCTGGGCACTAATCAGAGAGCTATATATTCCTGCATTTCGCAAGAATTGCGAAGTTGTTTGCTTCGGGCAACATTACGTGTGTCACTCATGCTTTTGATTCCTGTGCTAAGTTTCGCCTAGGTACGCTTGCTTTGTTTTGTTTGTTGGTACATTGACTGATTTATGGACAATAAATCACTGTCTTACCTGCACTTTGCCTCCGGAGTTCCTGCTGCATCTTGGAAGAACGACCCGCGCGTCACCATGCGACCTAAACGTAACACTTTGGGAGTTTATAACATGGTTGAAGTGCAAAGGTTTGGATCTCACACAGCCATGCTACACATAAACAGTGACTATGCAATCTATAGTGTTATTATTATCACTCAAATACTTTTATAGGGTAAACAACCGCACAAAGAACAAATTTTTTTGTGCCAATAATGTATTAAAATTCCCTGCCAATGCGACCAATTACCTACAAGAGCTTTAGATATAACTCAGGATGACTACTTGTGTCGTGCAACAGAATCTCTACTTTGCATTACTTGACAAAGTAAACATTTATTTAAAAAAATTCTAATAATATTTGGAAAAAGACTTGGCAAACAAAGGAACATGTTTTTCGTCATGCGATTTTGTTATTCTTAAAGTCCCAACGATAGTCACACACACACTAGGTGTGGTGGAATTATCCTCTGCATGACCCATCCCCATGTTCACCCCCCTGGGAGGTGAGGGGAGAAGTGAGCAGCAGCGGTGGCCGCGCTCCGGAATAGTTTTTGGTGATTTAACCCCCAATTCCAACCCTTGATGCTGAGTCCCAAGCAAGGAGGCAATGGGTCCCGTTTTTATAGTCTTTAGTATGGCTCAGCCGGGGTTTGAACTCCCAACCTTCCAGTCTCAGGGCGGACACTCTAACCACAACGCCACTGAGGTCTGGCCTTATAGCCAGACCTGTGTTCATTTCCGTACCTGACAGTTTCGGCGACAACTGTTGCATTCCTCAGAAGTTGTCAGGTGATGTTGCTGTGACGTGTCTGGTCAGCTGATTTAAACAGTTTTTAGCGCTGTCTTCCTTCTTGTAGTAGCAGACTGACATCGCCATCTGCAGTATGACCTCTTCAGGACTGTGTCCCAGGTGTGGAAAAGTCAGTATGCACCCTTGTCCCGGTTCGTAGTCTTGGCGGCGCACTTTCGTAACTCAATGGCTTCTCTGATCCAACAATGGTATTTATTGCTCTCAGTGCCGATGACGTGTGTTGTCCCAATCCATGAGGTGGTTCTCCCTCTTGCAGTGGTCTGATATGACAGACTTCAGTTGTTCTTGTTCTGCCTGTCGTGCTTCTATGCTCTTTCTTCCTGATGTTAAAGGCTCTGCCAGTTTCTCCAACATATGATTTGTTGAACGACAAGCAAGGTATCTCATGTATTACATTGCATTTGTGTTCTTGGTCTATTTTGTCCTTAGTGTGTACTAACAACTGTCTGAGTTTAGTGTGAGGTTTGACCGGAGTATTGATGTTGTGTTTGTTCATGGCTCTCTCTGTGACCCCCGAACGTATGGAAGTATGACCATGGCCCTGTTTTGCTTCTCATTTCTTTTGTTTGTCATTTGTTTCCTCTTAATGATGTTTTGTTTAGCTTGATTCCGCCCTTTGTGTATGGCCCACTGTGGGTAGTTGCAAGTTCTTAGTGCTTTGTGCAGTTCCTCCTCTTTTCTATCTTGTTCCTGGGTGATGAGATTGGTGCGTTCAAAAAGTGTTCTTACGACTGAGAGTTTGTGATTTATGGGGTGTTCCGATGTCCAAAGGAGGTATCGATCTGTGTGTGTTGGTTTCCGATATAGTTGAATTTTTAGACGGCCATCCTCTAAATATGTCCAGGTCCAGAAAATGTATTGTGCTGTCCTTTTCTTCTTTGTGGGTGAATTCTATATTGTTTGTTTCATGCAGTGTGTTGAGGTGGTCTGTGAGTTCCTGTGTACGTCCTATTTGTATTATTTCCAAGACGTCATCCACATACCTTTTCCATAAGGAGAGGCGCAATGTGCTGGTGCTGTTTGGAGGGCCTGGTCTTCAAGATCTTCCATGAAGAAGCCACTCATGACTGACAACGGGTCCCCCACGGCAAACCCCTCCTTCTGCCTGTAGATGGTACCCTGGTACTGGAAGTAGGTTGAAGTGGAGACAAATTCCAACAGCCATGCATGGTCTTCAGTGGTGAGCGTTTTAGACGGTTATGGACAATGTGGATGGTGACAGTTATGGGTGTTTTTGTAAATAAAAAAAATCATATCATGTGAGATCGACAGGCGGATCGGTGCGGCGTCTTCAGTAATGCGGACGCTCTGTCGATCCGTTGTGGTGAAGAAGAAGCTGAGCCGGAAGGCAAAGCTCTCAATTTACCGGTCGATCTACATTCCCATCCTCACCAATGTCAATCAATCAATCAATCTTTATTTATATAGCCCTAAATCACAAGTGTCTCAAAGGGCTGCACAAGCCACAACGACATCCTCGGTACAAAGCCCACATACGGGCAAGGAAAAACTCACCCCAGTGGGACGTCGATGTGAATGACTATGAGAAACCTTGGAGAGGACCGCATATGTGGGTAACCCCCCCACCCCTCTAGGGGAGACCGAAAGCAATGGATGTCGAGTGGGTCTGACATAATATTGTGAGAGTCCAGTCCATAGTGGATCCAACATAATAGTAAGAGTCCAGTCCATAGTGGGGCCAGCAGGACACCATCCCGAGCGGAGACGGGTCAGCAGCGTAGAGATGTTCCCAGCCGATGCACAGGCGAGCGGTCCACCCCGGGTCCCGACTCTGGACAGCCAGCACTTCATCCATGGCCACCGGACCTGTGCCCCCCCCCCCCCCCCCTCAAGGAAAAGGGGAGCAGAGGAGAAAAGAAAAGAAACGGCAGATCAACTGGTCTAACAGGGGGGCTATTTAAAGGCTAGAGTATACAAATGAGTTTTAAGATGGGACTTAAATGCTTCTACTGAGGTAGCATCTCTAATTGTTACTGGGAGGGCATTCCATAGTACTGGAGCCCGAATAGAAAACGCTCTATAGCCCGCAGACTTATTTTGGGCTCTGGGAATCACTAATAAGCCGGAGTTCTTTGAACGCAGATTTCTTGCCGGGACATATGGTACAATGCAATCGACAAGATAGGACGGAGCTAGACCGTGTAGTATTTTATACGTAAGTAGTAAAACCTTAAAGTCACATCTTAAGTGCACAGGAAGCCAGTGCAGGTGAGCCAGTATAGGCGTAATATGATCAAACTTTCTTGTTCTTGTCAAAAGTCTAGCAGCCGCATTTTGTACCAACTGTAATTTTTTAATGCTAGACATAGGGAGACCCGAAAATAATACATTACAGTAGTCGAGACGAGACGTAACGAACGCATGAATAATGATCTCAGCGTCGCTAGTGGATAAAATAGAACGAATTTTAGCGATATTACGGAGATGGAAGAAGGCCGTTTTAGTAACACTCTTAATGTGTGATTCAAACGAGAGAGTTGGGTCGAAGATAAGACCCAGATTCTTTACTGATTCGCCTTGTGTAATTGTTTGGTTGTCAAATGTTAAGGTGGTATTATTAAATAAATGTCGGTGTTTAGCAGGACCGATAATCAGCATTTCCGTTTTCTTGGCGTTGAGTTGCAAGAAGTTAGCGGACATCCATTGTTTAATTTCATTAAGACACGCCTCCAGCTGACTACAATCCGGCGTGTTGGTCAGCTTTAGGGGCATGTGGAGTTGGGTGTCATCAGCATAACAATGAAAGCTAACACCGTATTTGCGTATGATGTCGCCTAGCGGCAGCATGTAAATACTAAAGAGTGCAGGGCCAAGAACCGAACCCTGAGGAACTCCGCACGTTACCTTAACATAGTCCGAGGTCACATTATTATGGGAGACGCATTGCATCCTGTCAGTAAGATAAGAGTTAAACCACGACAAAGCTAAGTCTGACATACCAATACGTGTTTTGATACGCTCTAATAAAATATTATGATCGACGGTATCGAAAGCAGCGCTTAGATCAAGAAACAGCAACATAGATGACGCATCAGAATCCGTCGTTAGCAGTAGATCATTAGTCATTTTTGCGAGGGCTGTCTCCGTAGAGTGATTTGCCCTGAAACCGGATTGAAAAGGTTCACAGAGATTGTTAGACACTAAGTGTTCATTTAGCTGCTGTGCGACAATTTTTTCGAGGATTTTCGAAATAAAGGGAAGGTGGGACACCGGTCGGTAGTTTACCATGAGGTCAGGATTGAGGTTAGGTCTTTTGAGCAGAGGATGAATAACCGCTTTCTTGAATGCTAGGGGAACAGTGCCAGAGGAAAGTGATAAGTTTATAATATTTAGCACTGATGAACCTAATAATACAAAAAGCTCCTTGATAAGTTTCCCAGGAAGTGGGTCAAGTAAACATGTTGTTTGTTTTATCCCACTTACACGCTGTAATAGTTCCTCTAATGTTATTTCATCAAAAAGAGAGAGACTATTTTGTATTGCAGTATCCGTCGTAGATACAGTTGTATCTGTGTTCATAGAACCCAGTTGTAGCTGGGATGCGTTGTCTTTAATCTCCTTTCTAATGAGTTCAATTTTCTTATTAAAGAAATTCATAAAGTCATCTGCCGAGTGGGTGGAGCTATTGGGAGGAGTCCCTTGTTGGGTTAGCGATGCTACTGTACTAAACAAAAATTTAGGGTCGTTTTTGTTGAGGCGGATGAGATTTGAGTAATATTTAGCTTTAGCTAAGGTAAGCATGCGTTTATACGATATTAAACTATCACTCCATGCTTGATGGAAAACCTCAAGCTTGGTCGCGCGCCATTTGCGTTCCAACTTTCTACATGATAATTTATTAGCTCTGGTTTCCTCTGTAAACCATGGGGTGCGCCTTTTAGGGGCCCTTTTTTGTTTTAGCGGTGCTATACTATCAATGGTTTTGCGCAGGGCATTGTCAAAGTTGTTAGTGAGGTTATCAATAGAGCCGACATAATTTGGGAATGGTGCCATTACCGAAGGCAGTAGGTCAGCAAGAGTCATCGTTGTGACGGCATTAATGTTGCGGCTGCCATAGCAGTTATTATTATTATTAGTTTGTTGACAATGAGTCAGAACTTCGAATTTTATAAGGTAATGATCGGACATTACTTTAGTATACGGGAGTACCATAACTTTGGAGGTGGTGACACCCCTGACCAGCACTAGATCTATCGTATTGCCGTTGCGATGCGTAGGTTCATTTATCATTTGTGTAAGACCACAGCTATCAATTATAGTCTGGAGCGCCACGCACTGAGGGTCCGATGGGGTATTCATATGGATATTAAAGTCCCCCATTATGATTATATTGTCTGCGTGCGTCACTAGATCAGCAACGAACTCTGAGAATTCATTAATAAAGTCCGAGTAGGGCCCTGGGGGGCGGTAGATAACAGCCATATTGAGAGGCAGCGGTGCGACAGACCTCATAGTAAGCACCTCAAACGATTTGTATTTATTATTTAGGTTAGGGGTAAGGTTAAAGTTTTCATTGTATATTAGTGCGACCCCCCCACCCCTTTTAAGGGGACGGGCAATATGCGCATTCGTATAGTTAGGAGGAGATGCCTCATTTAGCGCAAAAAATTCATCTGGTTTGAGCCAGGTTTCGCTAAGACCAATGACGTTAAGATTGTTGTCTCTAATGACCTCATTAACTAATAACGTTTTGGGAGACAATGATCTTATGTTTAAAAAGCCCATATTATAAGTATTGGGCTGTTTTGACGAGTTTTTGTTTAAATTATCCGTAGTAGAAATATTAATAATGTTGCGTTTATTATACGTAGTGCACTTTAAATAGTTTCGACCATATCTAGGAATTGATACGACGGGAATTTTCAGATTGTTTGCTTGATGCTGCGATCGACTGAACGCATCATGATTTGCCACCTCAGTAGAATGCATATCTACCCCGGACACATTCACAACAGAAAACACATTATGTGAGTTGTGTGTTATTCTAAGAAAATTGCTATGCGTACAGGAATTATCCAGCCTGGTGCTGGCTAGTTCTAGCTTAACTGACTCCTCACCCGGACTAGCAGGCTCTGTAATTGCCTGTGACCGGGCTTGCTCTAGTGTAGTTAGTCAAATGTGACTTAAACAGTAGTCTATATTCTTAGACAGGATGATGGCGCCTTCCTGGTTAGGGTGAAGGCCGTCCCTCATCAGCAAGCCTGGTTTGCCCCAGAAAGAGGGCCAATTATCAATAAACGTTAGTCCCTGTTGTCTACAGAAGCTAGCCAGCCACTTGTTAAGCAAGACTAATCTGCTATATCTCTCATCATTGCCTCTCGCAGGCAGGGGGCCAGAGACAATTACTCGATGCCTGGACATCTTTCTAGCGAGATCACAAGTCCTGGCTATGTTTCTCTTTGTAATCTCTGACTGTCTCATTCTAGTGTCATTGGAGCCAACGTGTACAACTATATTCGCATAACTAGTGGTGCGATTAGCCTGTCGTACGTGTTTACTAGGCCTGTTGCGAGTTAGCTCCCTAAGATTAGCCTCAATGTCAGGTGCTCAGGCCCCCGGGATGCACTTAACTGTGGCTGGTTTGCTAAGCTTTATGTTTCGGGTGATGGAGTCCCCTATGACTATGTCATGAGCATTGGGTCATGACCGAAAGCACATGATCACGGGTACATGCGGCCGAAATTAGTTTCCTCCGCCGGGTGGCGGGGCTCTCCCTTAGAGATAGGGTGAGAAGCTCTGTCATTCGGGAGGGGCTCAAACTAAAGTCGCTGCTCCTTCACATCGAGAGGAGCCAGATGAGGTGGTTCGGGCATCTGGTCAGGATGCCACCCAAACGCCTCCCTAGGGAGGTGTTTAGGACACGTCCAACCGGTAGGAGGCCACGGGGAAGACCCAGGACACGATTGGAAGATTATGTCTCCCGGCTGGCCTGGGAACGTTTTGGGATTCCCAGAGAGGAGCTGGACGAAGTGGCTGAGGAGAGGAAAGTCTGTGCTTCTCTGTTTAGGTTTCTGCCCTCGCGACCCGACCTCGGATAAGCAGAAGAAGATGGATGGATATGAAACAAATATTTCATCTTTTTGCATTGTTATGTATTTGAGTTCCTCGGCCAATTGTTTGGCATTTTTATAATGTTGGTCTGTGAGTCCAAGGAGAGGTTTTATAAGCTCAACCAGTGCTTCGGACAAGTTGTATGTCACAGATCCAATGCTGTCCACAATGGGTCTCAACGGTGTGCCTGGTTTATGTATCTTGGGGGTTCCGTATATCCTTGGGGTGATACTAGCTGTGGGGATGAGATGATTATATGTCTCCTTATTTATTTTCTCTACTTTGAGAAGTGGGTTGAGTAGTGACTTCAGAGCCTTCTTTTTGTCCTCTGTTGGATCTTTTTTTCAAAACTTTGTATGTGTTGTTGTCATTTAACATGGTGTTCATCTATAGCTCATATTGTTATGTGTCCATTATTACAGTGGTTTTCCCTTTATCTGCTGGTAGGATTGTTATGCTATTATCTTTGGCTAATGTGTGTACTGCTTTAGCTTCCTGCTTTGTCATATTACCGGATGGTAGTCTCGCGGTTTTTAAGATAACTGTGACTTCATTTCGTAGCTCTGATCTTCTATTGCCTTATACGCTAATTCTGTAGCTAAAATTAAATCCTCGTAAGGAATTTTTTCAGCCTGCTACTACAAGCAGGGAGACAGCGCCAAAACCTTTTTAAATCAGCTGAGGAAGGCCACAGTTGTGGCCGAACAGTCAAGTACAGAAATAAACACAGGTCTAGCCATAAGAATAACAAAATCGCATCATTTTTTGAAGACCTAATGAACCGCTTTGAATTATGTTTTTCTTCATCTTGGAAACAGTTCTCGGTCATGGTGGAGCTGACAATATGATTAGTCAAATATTGACATTCCAATTTTTTTTATATTAGATGTGAGGTTACCTTCTCAGTGGCCTTGTGGTTAGACTGTCCGCCTTGAGATCGGTAGGTCGTGAGTTCAAACCCCGGCCGAGTCATACCAAAGACTACAAAGGCTAAGTGCCCTGCTTGGCACTTAGCATCAAAGTTGGAATTGGGGGTTAAATCACCAAAATGATTCCCGGGCGCGGCTAACGCTGCTGCTAACTGCTCCCCTCACCCCTCAGGCGGTGGAACAAGGAGATGGGTCAAATGCAGAGGGTAACTTCACCACACCTAGTGTGTGTGTGACTATCAGTGGTACTTGAACTTTTACTTTAACTTAAACTTTAACTTATAGTCCTCCAAAATGTATCGTTTTACTGGACGTTCCTGTTGTTCACAACGTAAACGTAATCTGAAAATGTGTCGTTCTTCTTTGAAGTCGCTTTCGTCATCGACAGTCTAACGCGTAATCCTTTAACTCATCACTATTTTCATGAGCTAATTGGTAGGTATGTCCGATAATGGCTTTTTGCCGATATCCAATATTCCGATATTGTCCAACTCTTTAATTACCGATACCGATATCAACCGATACCGATATATACAGTCGTGGAATTAACACATTATTATGCCTAATTTTGACAACCAGGTATGGTGAAGGTAAGGTACTTTTTAAAAAAAATAATGAAATAAGATAAATAAACTAACAACATTTTCTTGAATAAAAAAGAAAGTAAAAAAATATAAAAACAGTTACATAGAAACTAGTAATTAATGAAAATTAGTCAAATTAACTGTTAAAGGTTAGTACTATTAGTGGACCAGCAGCACGCACAATCATGTGTGCTTACGGACTGTATCCCTTGCAGACTGTATTGATATATGTTGATATATAATGTAGGAACCAGAATATTAATAACAGAAAGAAACAACCCTTTTGTGTGAATGAGTGTGAATGGGGGAGGGAGGTTTTTTGGGTTGGTGCACTAATTGTAAGTGTATCTTGTGTTTTTTATGTTGATTTAATAAAAAAACCACAAAAAAAATCGATACCGATAATAAAAAACCCGATACCGATAATTTCCGATATTACATTTTAACGCATTTATCGGACATCGCTACTAATTCGTATGACCATTTATGGACGAGTGTGAGAGGACACCAGGGTGGAACTATTTTGAGCACAAAAAAGCAGGTGTGATTTATATTGACAAAAAAGTGTGGTTTTATAAATCTGATTTTATTTGTATTTTTTTGAGCATAAATACATTCTGAGGTTAGTGACTACTTAATGTTTTACATTGGAATCCACACACAGTTTTATAAATAAGGCCATTGGTTATTCCCCGAAGCCACAAGTGGAATATTTTACTACTCTGTGACATTTATTGAACCCAATTAAAGTAGTCAATGTCAGTCATTGCAAATAAAAATAATGTTTTGCATTTTCTAACCAAAGGCTGTCATTACCCGTGTACTAGCTTTCCTTCATTGGCTCCCAGTTACTGTGAGAGTTCATTTTAAAAGTGTACTTATGGTTTTTAAATGCCTACACAAAGAAGCCCCACCCTATCTTATTAAGCCTTGTTGTCCCAACAGGACTCTGGGGTCTTCAGACCAGCTCCTCCTTGCTGTCCCAGGCTAAAAACAAGAGGAGATAGAGCCTTTTCAGTGGCAGAGCCCAGACTATGGAACAACCTTCCATTATCTATTAGGTCCTTCCAGTCTCTGAGCCAATTTAAATCTCGGCTAAAAAACATATTTTTTTAACTCCTAGGCTGGCATTCAAATCCAGTTAGACAGGATATCTTGGTTGTTTGTATCTCTTGGTTGTTTATATTTCTTGTTTTATCCTATTTATTTATTTATTACATTGTAGTATTTTACTACTGTATTTTATTCATCCTTCTGTGTTACGATGTAAATGTGACACTTTGTGCCCTTTTTCTTATGTCTGTACAGCACTTTGGCCAACTGGGGTTGTTTTCAAATGTGCTATATAAATAAATGGTAACACTTTAGTATGGGGAACATATTCTAAGTAACAAAGACTTAATTTAGAGTTATTTGGACACTAGGAGAACATATTGTAAGTAACAAAGACTTAATTTAGAGTTATTTAGACACTAGGGCAGGGGTCGGCAACCCGCGGCTCTAGAGCCGCATGCTGCTCTTTAGCGCCGCCCTAGTGGCTCTCTGGAGCTTTTTAAAAAATGTATGAAAAATGGAAAAAGATGAGGGGGAAAAAAAAATGTTTTGTTTTAATATGGTTTATGTAGGAGGACAAGCATGACACAAGCCTCCCTAATTGTTACAAAGCGCACTGTTTATATTAAACATGCTTCACTGATTCGAGTATTTGGCGAGCGCCGTTTTGTCCTACTAATTTTGGCGGTCCTTGAACTCACCGTAGTTTGTTTACATGTATAACTTTCTCCGACTTTTTAGGACGTGTTTTATGCCACTTCTTTTTCTGTCTCATTTTGTCCACCAAACTTTTAACATTGTGCATGAAAGGTGAGTTTTGTTGATGTTATTGACTTGTGTGGAGTGCTAATCAGACATATTTGGTCACTGCATGACTGCAAGCTAATCGATGCTAACATGCTAGTCAGGCTAGCTATATGTACATATTGCATCATTATGCCTCATTTGTAGCTATATTTGAGGTCATTTAGTTTCCTTTAAGTCCTCTTAATTCAATGTATATCTCAAGACACACTATCTGTATGTAATATGGCTTTTAAATTTCCAGACAAATTTGTTTTTGTATTTTTGGTCCAATATGGCTCTTTCAACATTTTGGGTTGCCGACCCCTGCACTAGGGGAACATATTTTAAGTATAAAAAAAGACTTAATTTAGAGTTATTTGGTTAGGGTTAGAGTTAGAGTTAGGTTGTATAATAAGGCCATGCAGAATAAAGCATTAATAAGTACTTAAAAATGACTAATTAAGAGCCAATATGTTACTAATTTGCATGTTGATAAGCAACTAATTAATGGTGAATATGTTCCCCATACTAAAGTGTTACCAAATAAATAAACTGGAAAACCATCACTCCAATATTGCCATTATGTATTTGTTTTATTATTATTGTAGTTAATTCATGTGCATCTCTACCATTAAGTGTGGACAAACAAAGTCCAATACAAGGCATACAAAATTGGACTTGTCAGCGTCTGCATACAACATTCTGTATAAGTGCTGTGTGCAGGCTTGGGCTGTTTGATGAAAAATGCCTGCTGAAGATTATTTCCCGTGATAATTCGGCGTGTGTATTGCTTATCTTAATAGTATGGTGAAATGGTGATGCAGTCTGTTGCAGCCTTCTGTTCACTTGTGGGAATTCATGCTTCCTCTTACAGTCGTTTCTCCTCTTTTCAATTATTTTCTATTTTAGGTCGGCACAGACTGGGATGCCAAAGAGCGGCTGTTCAGAAACTTCGGCGGTCTGATGGGCCCCATGGATGAGACGGTGGGCATGCAGAAGTGGACAAAAGGGCCCAACGTTACCGTCACGGTTGTGTGGATCGACCCGACCAACGTCATTGCGGCCACCTATGACATTCTCATCGACGCCAGCGCGGAGTTCACCCACTACAGGCCGCCACTCAACCAGCCTCTGCGCCCTGGAGTTTGGAGTGTCCGCATCCTGCACCACTGGAGCCCTGTGGCTGAGATGCGCTTCCTTATCGCTCCTTTGGCTTATAATAAGCACCAGCCTATACGACAAGGTGAGTGTACAGTTCCGCCAAGTGGTATTGTCCGGTTCAGCTCGTAAATCCTACGATTCGGACCAAGAACCCAAACTATATTGATTGGCTCGAAAGCTTTAAGCCTAATATAGTGTTGTAACAATACCAATATTTTGGTGCCGGTTCCGGTACTAAAATTATTTCGGTACTTTTCGGTACTTTTTCTAAATAAAGGGGACCACAAAAAAATTGCATTATTGGCTTTATTTTAACAAAAAATCTTAGGGTACATTAAACATATGTTTCTTATTGTCATGACTTGAACTATGGCGTGATTTGTTCTCCCGTGGTGCAAATGATTTGGACCATACGTGGCGTGAAGGGGAGTACATGATTTATTTTAACACTATAACTACAAAAAAAGAAGCAAACAAAAGGCGCGCACAATGGCGGAAATAAAAAACTTCGCTAATGAAAACAAAACTTGCACAAAGGCAGAAACTGTGAACAATGAAACAAAAACTTACCTGACATGGGACTGTGAACATGGCTTTATGCAGAGTGATGATAAAGAGTGTGTCAGGGGTATGAAATCGGATGTCGCCAGGCTGACCAACAGAAAAAGAAAAGCTTAAATAACACAGACATGATTAACGAAAACAGGTGCGTGACTCAAAACGTGAAACAGGTGCGTGACGTGACAGGTGAAAACTAATGGGTTGCTATGGAAACAAAACAAGGGAGTGAACAACCAGAAACTAAAAAGTCCAATAACTAAACAAAACAAAACATGACTAAAACAAAAACATGATCAACACAGACATGACACTTATTGCAGTTAAGTCCTTAAATAAAATAGTGATCATACTAGACAACTTGTCTTTTAGTAGTAAGTAAACAAACAAAGGCTCCTAATTAGTCTGCTGACATATGCAGTAACATATTTTTCATTCTATTATTTTGTCAACATTACTAAGGACAAGTGGTAGGAAATGTATTATTAATCTACTTGTTCATTTACTGTTAATATCTGCTTACTTTCTCTTTTAACATGTTCTATCTACACTTCTGTTAAAATGTAATAATCATTTATTCTTCTTTACATTGGTTTTGGATGATATCACAAATTTGGGTATCAATCCGATACCAAGTCGTTACAGTATCATACATTGGTCATATTCAAAGTCCCCATGTGTCCAGGGACATATTTCCTGAGTTTATAAACATAATATACATTTTTTTTAAACAAAAGAAGATGTAATCATAGTAGTATCGACTAAATACGCTCCTGTACTTGGTATCATTACAGTGGATGTCAGGTGTAGATCCACCCATGGCGTTTGTTTACATTTTGACGCCGGTGAGCTACGATGTGTAGTGAAGCATGTTTAGCTATTCCTCGTCCTGCAGGGATGATACTTGTAAGAAACTTACTTTATTTGTCGCCATGGAGACCAGGATTAGTGATTTAGAAGTAGCTAAAAGACTGCCGACGGCGGATGGACGTTATCCGCTAGCTAGCGAGCCTTAAAGCACATGTCTTAAAGCACCTCTTCCTGAGGGTGTTTCAGTGTTATAACTTCACCTTTATCGTTAGTTTTTAAGCCAAAATGCGTCCTTTCTCCCTTTTCTGTCTACACACTGTGTCTGCTTGTAAGTACTCTGTGATTGTGCGCTGCCGAACATGCTCCTCTGCTCGTAAACCAGCAATGACACGACGGGACTTTGACGCGGGCGCGGGGGGGTGCGGGACCGGTACTTTCAGAGATGGTATCGTACCGAAAATGATTCATTAGTATCGCTGTACTATACTAATACCGGTATACCGTACAACCCTAGCCTAACCCTAATATAATAATTGTTTCCAGTCTCAAAAAAGTTTATTTTAAATGCAGCATAAGCTATTTTTGTACGTAGCCCTGTAAAGCTTGTTGAATATGTTCCCTTTATAAAAAGCATGCAAACATCCACACGTGATGATGATTACAACTGGTCACATGATCTAACGACGTCCGATCTAAAAGGTGACAGTGCGCTTCTACACCACTGCAGACTACATGCAAATGAAAAATGACTGATCACGTAATACTTTTCCCAACTGAGCATACTTTTGGAAATACAGATTATTACTACAAAACCGAAACCAGTGAAGTTGGCACGTTGTGTAAATTGTAAATAAAATCAGAATGCATTGATTTGCACATCCTTTTCAACCTATATTCAATTGAATAGACTGCAAAGACAAGATACTTGACGTTCGAAATGGAAAACTGTTATTTAAAAAAAATATTAGCTCATTTGGAATTTGATGCCTGCAACATGTTTCAAAAAAGCTGGCACAAGTGTCAAAAAAGACTGAGAAAGTTGAGGAATGCTCATTAAACACTTATTTGGAACATCCCACAGGTGAACAGGTGGGTGCCATGATTGGGTATAAAAGCAGCTTCCATGAAATGCTCAGTCATTCACAAACAAGGATGGGGTGAGGGTGACCATTTATCAATGAGCTATTGCAAGGAATTTAGGGATTTCACCATCTGCGGTACGTAATATCAAAAAGTTCAGCGAATCTGGAGAAATCACTGCATGTAAGCAATGATATTACGGACCTTCGATCCCTTAGGCGGTACTGCATCGATAAAACAACATCAGTGTGTAAAGGATATCACCACATTGGCTGAGGAACACTTCAGAAAACCACTGTCATTAACTATAGTTTGTCGCTACATCTGTAAGTGCAAGTTAAAACTCTACTATGCAAAGTGAAAGCCATTCATCAACAACACCCAGAAAGGCCCTCGGCTTCGCTGGGTCCGAGCTCATCAAAGATGGACTGATACAAAGTGGAAAAGTGTTCTGTGGTCTGACGAGTCCACATTTCCAATTGTTTTTGGAAACTGTGGACGTTGTGTCCTCCGGAACAAAGAGGAAAAGAACCACCAGGACTGTTATAGGCGCAAAGTTCAAAAGCCAGCATCTGTGATGGTATGGGGGTGTATTAGTGGCCAAGACATGGGTAACTTACACATCTGTGAAGGCACCATTAATGCTGAAAGGTACATACAGGTTTTGGAGCAACAAATGTTGCCATCCAAACAACGTTATCATGGACGCCCCTGCTTATTTCAGCAAGACAATGCAAAGCCACGTGTTACAACAGCATAGCTTCATAGTAAAAGAGTGCGAGTACTAGACTGGCCTGCCTGTAGTCCAGACCTGTCTCCCATTGAAAATGTGTGGCGCAATATGAAGCCTAAAATACCTCAACGGAGACCTCGGACTGTTGAACAACTTCATGCAAGAACGGGAAAGAATTCCCCCTGAAAAGCTTCAAAAATTGGTCTCTTCAGTTCCCAAACGTTTACTGAGTGTTGTTAAAAGGAAAGGCCATGTAACACAGTGGTAAAAATGCCCCTGTGCCAACTTTTTTGCAGTGTGTTGCTGCCATTAAATTCTAAGTTAATGTTAATGTTTCTCAGTTCAAACATTAAATATCTTGTCTTGCAGTCTATTCAATTGAATATAAGTTGAAAAGGATTTGTAAATCATTGTACCCCGAGAGGGACAAGCGGTAGAAAATGGATGGGTGGATGGATGGATGGATGGATGGATGTATTCTGTTTTTATTTAGGAATTACACAACGTGCCAACTTCTGGTTTTGGGTTTTGTAGATTTTGCAGGTGATTACTCTACACTGGAGCTCCAGCTTGTTATACATTCCCACCAACTGTTTCTCTGTATTAATTATATATCTGCAGTTATTTTAAAGGATGTGTACTACTTAAATATACACAAGTTATGAGGCTTGTGATTCTTTATTTAAACCAAATCCTTTTTTGCTAGCGTTGAGTAAAAAAATAAAATTTTTATTCTTTAATCGGTTGTGTATTTCAACATCCAAAAGACAGTATAGTGTTATTTAGATTCACACACACAGCTTGATGCTAAGATGTTCCGTGTTTTTGTGTAAACAAAACTTATTTGTCCATATATTAATCACACCGGCCAATAAGCCGCAGATATATATTTTGTGAAATGAGTTTTCAAACAGAAATATTTTGTAAATGTTTATTTACATACCTTAATTGTTTTCAAACAATGCCTGTAGCACGGCAGTAAAACGACTGATCAAACAAAACAGAAGACATTGTTATGGACCCACTAGCTGAAGAAGCTAGCTCTCCAATCAGCTAAGCAGACTCAATAATGCCATGATGACATTTTGGTGAATTTAGTAAAGAATTTGTGAAACTGAAACAATACAAAATAATGCCATTGTAAGTTAATAATACTAACACAGACACTTGTTAACCTGTTAGCATATTAGCAAATGCTAACAACGCTAGCTTTATTACATTACAATAGCATGTACAAATATGCAATAAAACACTGCTACAGACTTCACACATGGGACGGTTTCGTAAGTATGAATGGTGTTAGTTATATTGTTAAAGTTACAAACGGGGCTTGGAGTGATGATTGAATAACCCATACGAGTAGAAACGTTATGGACGATTAGAAGGCGGACTGTCACTTGTACTTCCGGTTCAAATCACTAAATAGACGGAAATATCGTAGACGTTCATCCCGCAGCACCTGCAGTGAGGGAACTCGTCCAAAAGATGGCGCAATAGCACAACAAATAACACACCTTTTCAGTGTTGGTTGAAAAGTATTTGTCGAATTCAAAAGATTATGGCCGTTAGCAAAGAAAAATCTTTGAATTACGCGCACAATTTTATAGGCCGCAGGTGAATATGACCGTCTAGCAGTGTTTGGGCCTTCAATTAAGTAAACTATAAAGTATGCAGAAAAGACAAATCCGTGCTGTTGTGGTCTTTAGAAAGATACTTTACTCTTGGGATTCACAAGAGAGTTGAGATGGAGGCGTCAAGTCTTTCTGCATGAAATTATCACACTAAGGCTAAGGCTCATGAGGCACAGCAAATAGAGCTTCTGTTTAAGCGGTGTAAAACAACACATTCCAAAATATGCATGTTACAGCGGCTCGTTATAAATAGAACGGCACTTATGTCACCACATATAGATGCACTTCATGTTGCGTTAATCCTGCACACTTTTACAGGTAAAAGTTGTGTGAAGGGTTTGATTAACTTTTTTACTGCATTCTAAAATAGTTGTCATGGCTTTTTAACTTCTTTGTTACTTTGTAACTTAGATAGAAGTCTATCACAAATCAATTAATATGTCTACATGATGCTGTCATGTAATTTGCATTTTCGGATTGCATGTCATTTTTTTTTTAAAAAGGCGACAAAATGTACAAACCCCGTTTCCATATGAGTTGGGAAATTGTGTTAGATGTAAGTATAAACGGAATACAATGATTTGCAAATCATTTTCAACCCATATTCAATTGAATGCACTACAAAGACAAGATATTTGATGTTCAAACTCATAAACTTTATTTTTTTTTTGCAAATAATAATTAACTTAGAATTTCATGGCTGCAACACGTGCCAAAGTAGTTGGGAAAAGGCATGTTCACCACTGTGTTACATGGCCTTTCCTTTTAACAACAATCAGTAAACGTTTGGGAACTGAGGAGACACATTTATTAAGCTTCCCAGGTGGAATTCTTTCCCATTCTTGCTTGATGTACAGCTTAAGTTGTTCAACAGTCCGGGGGTCTCAGTTGTGGTATTTTAGGCTTCATAATGCACCACACATTTTCAATGGGAGACAGGTCTGGAATACAGGCAGGCCAGTCTAGTACCCGCACTCTTTTACTATGAAGCCACGTTGATGTAACACGTGGCTTGGCATTGTCTTGCTGAAATAAGCAGGGGCGTCCATGGTAACGTTGCTTGGATGGCAACATATGTTGCTCCAAAACCTGTATGTACCTTTCAGCATTAATGGTGCCTTCACAGATGTGTAAATTACCCATGTCTTGGGCAGTAATACACCCCCATACCATCACAGATGCTGGCTTTTCAACTTTGCGCCTATAACAATCCGGATGGTTCTTTTTCTCTTTGGTCCGGAAGACACGACGTCCACAGTTTCCAAAAACAATTTGAAATGTGGACTCGTCAGACCACAGAACACTTTTCCACTTTGTATCAGTCCATCTTAGATGTGTTCAGGCCCAGCAAAGCCGACGGCGTTTCTGAGTGTTGTTGATAAACAGTTTTCGCCTTGCATAGGAGAGTTTTAACTTGCACTTACAGATGTAGCGACCAACTGTAGTTACTGACAGTGGGTTTTGGAAGTGTTCCTGAGCCCATGTGGGGATATCCTTTACAAACTGATGTCGCTTGTTGAAGCAGTACAGCCTGAGGGATCGAATGTCACGGGCTTAGCTGCTTACGTGCAGTGATTTCTCCAGATTCTCTGAACCCTTTGATGATATTACGGACCGTAGATGGTGAAATCTCTAAATTCCTTGCAATAGCTGGTTGAGAAAGGTTTTTCTTAAACTGTTCAACAATTTTCTCACGCATTTGTTGACAAAGTGGTGACCCTTGCCCCATCCTTGTTTGTGAATGACTGAGCATTTCATGGAATCTACTTTTATACCCAATCATGGCACCCACCTGTTCCCAATTTGCCTGCTCACCTGTTCGATGTTCCAAATAAGTGTTTGATGAGCATTCCTCAACTTTATTAGTATTTATTGCCACCTTTCCCAACTTCTTTGTCACGTGTTGCTGGCATCAAATTCTAAAGTTAATGATTATTTGCAAAAAAAAAAGTTTATCAGTTTGAACATCAAATATGTTGTCTTTGTAGCATATTCAACTGAATATGGGTTGAAAATGATTTGCAAATCATTGTATTTCGTTTATATTTACGTCTAACACAATTTCCCAACGCATATGGAAACAGGGATTGTATTTAAAGAAAAATGTTTGTTTTATTATTGCCAAGTAGTTGTAAAGTAGTTTGTAAATATTTATAAGTATCAACATTACAGCTGTTTTTTTTTTTATTATGCATTTTTAAAAATATTCTTCCAATTTTTGCTGGGTTATTTTTTGGTTGTCTGTTTATTTTACTGTATTTCAAAGCTGTGGTCTGCAAATGGCATCTGGGTCACACTTTAGAAACCCAAGGGACGTGCGGTCAGAGCATGCAGGTGAGGCAGAGCTTCACTTGTCATGAGGAAAAAAAAAAAAAAAAAAAGAGTAATAAATACAAAAATTAAAATACATTATTAATGTGTGTCCATTAAACCAGGTGTGTCAAACGAACGGCTTTACAGATTTTATCCTGCCCGCGGGATGAGTTCGCTAAGTAAAAAAAATGTGCCGAATTTTTTGAATGAAAGAAACTGCTGTTCTAAATGTGTCCACTATATGTCGCAATAGCAATTATTTATATCTTTGTAGATGATGCTACATATGTAAAAAATAAAAAATAAACCACATGATGTTGGTGCACCAGTCGAGGAAATTGAGCAAACTACATAAATAACATTCTGTCATTTGATTTTGATATTATTTTTTTATCTTGATAGATTGAAAATTAACACCAATGAGTTGACTGATGAACATTATCACATCATTTATTCAGAAAGTATAAATAACGACAAATAAAGATAGAATACTATTAACCGCAACATGTAAGTGTAAAAAAAAACAACAACATTATGATTTGTACATTTTCCTAATGTGCTTGTTCTAATTTTAAACAAAGAAAGCAATCTGAAGTTTTCTTTATTTTTACGTTATCATGCCGTGATTTTACCAGTCCAGCCCACTTGGGAGTAGATTTTTCTCCATGTGGCCCCCCATCTCAAACTTTACACCCCTGCATTAAACTGTGTTATAAATGTATTTCCTGCATGATTACGATTGTTTTTTTACCATTTACTTCAGTAAAAATCAACTGATTTGAACACAAACCTAAAATTAGTCCACTGGGTCTTCAAGACTTTGATTTTGACACCTGTGATGTAGATCAGTGTTTGTCAACCTTTTCTGAGCCAAGGCCCATTTTTTTAATTGAAAAAAATCCCGAGGCACACCACCAGCAGAAAACATAAAAAAATGAAACTCAGCAGTCGATATTGACAGTAAAAAGTCATTCTCGCAATTGTTGGATATAAATTCAAACCGTAACCAACCATGCATCACTATAGCTCTTGTCTCAAAGTAGGTGTACTGTCACCACCTGTCACATCACGCTGTGACTTATTTTGAGTTTTTTGCTGTTTTTCTGTGTGTAGTGTTTTAGTTCTTGTCTTGCGCTCCTATTTCGGTGTTGATTAACATGTCATGTACGGATGTACTTTGTGGACGCCGTCTGCTCCACACGCTGTAAGTCTTTGCTGTCATCCAGCATTCTGTTTTTGTTTACTTTGCAGCCAGTTCAGTTTTAGCTTCCCGACATCTACAAAGCAATTAGCTACCTGCTGCCACCTACTGATACGGAAGAGTATTACACGGCTACTCTGCCGAGCTCTAGACAGCACAGACACTCAACAACGGCACATTTGTGGATTATAATTACTGGTTTGCAAAAAATATTTTTAACCCAATTACCGTATTTCCTTGAATTAGCGCCGGGGCGGTAATTAATTTAAAACTTCTTCTCAGTCCGGCGCTTACCAAAGGCATGCCGTAAATGTGTGATGTAAGGATACCATCATGAAAAGCACATTTAATTTAAAAAAAAACGTTATTATGGTCTTACCTTTACTTATACCGGTAAATGAAGTCCATGCGCCGCTCCTTCTGAACAAAAGCATCGATAACTTGTTTATAGAAGTCTTCCTTATCTTTCTTCAGTTTTAAAAGTCTCTTTGTCTCGATGGAGATCTTCCTTTAATTATTACCTCCTGCTTCGATTGAAAGTCAAGTTTAGAAAACTGTTGTCGTCACTTCTTCTGCAGCCGAGTAGTTGCAAGAATGATCCCTGGGATCACTAGCGCCCTCTACCACCATGAGGCGGGAGTCATTTAAAGGGGAACATTATCACCAGACCTATGTAAGCGTCAATATATACCTTGATGTTGCAGAAAAAAGACCATATATTTTTTTAACCGATTTCCGAACTCTAAATGGGTGAATTTTGGCGAATTAAACGCCTTTCTAATATTCGCTGTCGGATCGATGACGTCACAACGTGGCGTCACATCGGGAAGCAATCCGCCATTTTCTCAAACACCGAGTCAAATCAGCTCTGTTATTTTCCGTTTTTTCGACTGTTTTCCGTACCTTGGAGACATCATGCCTCGTCGGTGTGTTGTCGGAGGGTGTAACAACACGAACAGGGACGGATTCAAGTTGCACCAGTGGCCCAAAGATGCGAAAGTGGCAAGAAATTGGACGTTTGTTCCGCACACTTTACCGACGAAAGCTATGCTACGACAGAGATGGCAAGAATGTGTGGATATCCTGCGACACTCAAAGCAGATGCATTTCCAACGATAAAGTCAAAGAAATCTGCCGCCAGACCCCCATTGAATCTGCCGGAGTATGTGAGCAATTCAGGGACAAAGGACCTCGGTAGCACGGCAAACAATGGCGGAAGTTTGTTCCCGCAGACGAGCGAGCTAAACCCCCTATCGACCCTAGCTTCCCTGGCCTGCTGACATCAACTCCAAAACTGGACAGATCAGCTTTCAGGAAAAGAGCGCGGATGAGGGTATGTCTACAGAATATATTAATTGATGAAAATTTGGGCTGTCTGCACTCTCAAAGTGCATGTTGTTGCCAAATGTATTTCATATGCTGTAAACCTAGTTCATAGTTGTTAGTTACCTTTAATGCCAAACAAACACATACCAATCATTGGTTAGAAGGCGATCGCCGAATTCGTCCTCGCTTTCTCCCGTGTCGCTAGCTGTCGTGTCGTTTTCGTTGGTTTCGCTTGCATACGGTTCAAACCGATATGGTTCAATAGCTTCAGTTTCTTCTTCAATTTCGTTTTCGCTACCTGCCTCCACACTACAACCATCCGTTTCAATACATGTGTAATCTGTTGAATCGCTTAAGCCGCTGAAATCCGAGTCTGAATCCGAGCTAATGTCGCTATAGCTTGCTGTTCTTTCTGCCATGTTTGTTTGTGTTGGCTTCACTATGTGACGTCACAGGAAAATGGACGGGTGTATATAACGATGGTTAAAATCAGGCACTTTGAAGCTTTTTTTAGGGATAATGCGTGATGGGTAAAATTTTGAAAAAAACTTTGAAAAATATAATAAGCCACAGGGAACTGATTTTTTAATGGTTTTAACCATTCTGAAATTGTGATAATGTTCCCCTTTAATAACTCATATTTGACACACGCAGCTATATTAGTAAAACATTTTTTCAAAATAAAGTGCTTTGAAAGACGCAACTCCAACAGCAAAAAGTCAGCTCTCCACCACTACAAACTAACACAATATTAATAATAAGAATTGCAATTATATAATAACACAATATTGATATTATTTATTTAAAGCGTATTTTACTTCTTTTTTTCTTTCGAGCAGTTCCCTCCTTACTGTTCTTTTTAGCATGTTCAATAGCTTGGACCTTAAATCCTACTGAATAGCTCTTTATCTTCTTCCCTTTATGGGATTTTAAATTATTGAAATTAGCATCCTCCATTTTGGAAAATGATGCCTTGAAAGGTGAAGTGTCACTCGTGACGTGACGACTTTGACCCGGCGGTAAAACAAGGCATGCGCATAATATATACCCGGCGGCAATTCAAGGAAATACGGTAGGTGAAATGACATAATCTGCCACGGCACACCAGACAATATCTCACGGTACACTAGTGTGCCGCGGCACAGTGGTTGAAAAACACTGATGTAGATAATGTTCAAATATTTCACATCTGCTAAAACAAACAATTGTAATAATAAGTTTGTTGTCACTGAATGCGGGCTAATCCTCCATTATCTTGCTCTTTACATAACAAGAGTGGAAAGGTTTATCGGCCTGAGTCCGAATGATTGTTTTTTTAGTGTGGGATCAGGCTGTTTTTTTGTTTTGTTTTGTTTTTTTTCTGTTGCTGCCACTGTGTGTTTTAAAGAAGCTTTACGGTCCGTATTAAAAAGCTCTTACATCCGCACGCTGGTAATTTACTGCCATGTCTGGCATCCTTACATGCAGTGCCAGTAAAAGTTAACAACATGAGTCTCTACCTGCACTGGCAGCATCGTGCACACACACAACTTCATAAAGTCCTTCATGTGTTTCTTGGGAACACACACACACACACACACACACACACACACACACACAACCCCGCCCCGACCGAGCCCTGGACATCCATGTCTGACTGCATTTTTTTTTTTTTTTTTTTTTTTTGTCGCAAGCACATGAAAAGCGCTGATGTCTCCTCACACGCGGCTGTGAGAGAGTTTGTGTTCCACTGACGGGCATAAAAGGGATGGCTAGCGCCCCAGTTAGAGGACCAGTGAGGAATTTACAGCTTGACTGGAGCTCGGGGTGGGGAAGGTGAGTTAAGGGGAAATTGTATCTCTGACGTCTGAAGGACCCGACTGTCATGAGAGGAAAAAATGAGCGCCCGTCTGGATGTCTTTCTTAAATAAGGCAACATGTTGATTTGGTACGTCAAACATTAAAAAATGAAGCCAATGTTACGGTTGTACAAGACGGCACAGACAACAGGGACGTCGTTTAACTCTATATTTAATTATATATATACACAATATATATAAATCAGGAATAAAGTGTGTGACTAATCCAAAAAGGGTGTGTATGTGTGTGACTATGTGTCGTAATTATCTGATGAGTGTTACGGGTAGTGTTGAGCGAGAGGCGGAAGGAAGTCCAAGAGGGGCAAGGCTGGCTCGGAGGTCCGTGAGCAGACGTGAGGTCGAGGGGAGGAGAGAGGCGTCAAAGTCCGTGTCCAGGCGGAAGGTCGAGATCCAAGAGGCATACAGGGAAGCGGAGGGAATACGGGGAGATGAGAGACAGTGCTTGTGACGCGGGAGCGGAGGTTTTTTGATTGATCGATTGAAACTTTTATTAGTAGATTGCACAGTACAGTACATATTCCGTACAATTGACCACTAAATGGTAACACCCGAATAAGTTTTTCAACTTGTTTAAGTCGGGGTCCACGTTAATCAATTCATGGTACAAATATATTCTATCAGCATAGTACAGTCATCACACAAGTTAATCATCAGTGTATATACATTGAATTATTTACATTATTTACAATCCGGGGGGTGGGTTGTGGAGGGGGTTGGAGTGGGGTTTTAGGTTGGGTCGCTATCAGCACTTCAGTCATCAACAATTATATCATCTGAGAAATGGACATTGAAACAGTGTAGGTCTCACTTCGTAGGATATGTACAGCGAGGTACGCTGCTGGGGGGCTTACTTGCCAACCTTGAGACCTCCGATTTCGGGAGGTGGGGGGTAGGGGGCGTGGTTAAGAGGGGAGGAGTATATTTACAGCTAGAATTCACCAAGTCAAGTATTTCATATATATATATATATATATATATATATATATATATATATGTGTGTATATATAAGAAATAATCGACTTTCAGTGAATTCTAGCTATATATATATATATATATATATATATATATATATATATATATATATATATATATATATATATATATATATATATATATATATATATATATATACATATACATAGAAATAAATAAAATAAATACTTGAATTTCAGTGTTCATTTATTTACACATATATCCACATCTACTCATTGTTGAGTTAAGGGTTGAATTGTCCATCCTTGTTCTATTCTCTGTCACTATTTTTCTAACCATGCTGAACACCCTCTCTGATGATGCATTGCTGTGTGGCACGCACAAAAGTGCTTTCATCAAATGCACTGGAGTCTGGAATCTTCCATCTCTCCCTAGCATGGCCCAAAACCGGTCAATATTTTCTTCCTGAGGAAGATCTTCACTGCCAAGCACTTGGTAGTCCACTACTTCTTCCCGGAGGCTATCCAGGTCCAATCGCAGCTGCAGCTTGGAACTTACAAGCGTATTTCTTCATCTTACTCGTCGTCGGCATCGCCACGGCTGTATCTTCCTCGTTTTTCTGCTTCGTCTCCTTGTTGTGTGCGCAGTTGTGCACTCTCTAAAAGCCCTAGATGTTATTGTCACATATGCATGTACAGTAGATGGCAGTATTGTCCTGTTTAAGAGTGTCACAACATTGCTGCTTACAGCAGACAAACTGCTTTACGGTAGACGAAAACGTGACTGCTGTTGTTGTGTGTTGTTGAAGCGCTGGGAGGACGTCAATGAAACTGCCTAACAATAAACCCACATAAGAAACCAAGAACTCGCCCTCGATCATTCTACAGTTATAACGTGATTGGGCAGGCACGCTGTTTATATTGTGGGAAAGCGAACGTGAAAACAGGCTGTCGACATGTCACTCAGGCCCGCATGGAGCTGGAGGGGGCGTGGCCTCCAGCTCCGGCTGAATTTCGGGAGATTTTCGGGAGAAAATTTGTCCCGGGAGGTTTTCGGGAGAGGCGCTGAATTTCAGGAGTCTCCCGGAAAATCCGGGAGGGTTGGCAAGTATGCTGGTAGGCGACAAGGAGGACACGAGACAAATGAACACGACGGGGGGAGAGAACACAGAGAGAGAAAGATTGCTTTGAGCTTGATGGGTTCGGCTTACTGTACAGGACAGGTCGCTACGTTCTGGCACAGGATAGCAGGTTGTGCTGGCTTAAGAAGGCTGGTCTTCTCATCAGCGACAGGTGCGTTTGATTCCTGGCGATTGATTGCAGCTGCTTGCCGGACTGGCGCGTGCCTGGCGCAGCGCACAGATGAATGTGCACTGGTGTGCGCCCGGGCCGTGACAGCCAATTGGGTTGCAGTTTCAAGTCATATTCAGCAGAACAGATTACGTGCTTTAATAAATACACACAATTTTTTTTAATTTCTTTTTTATCTTCAAAGTCATGGATGTTCAACTTAATTGTTTTTTTAGCAACATTTCCAGAAATCTTACCCTGGAAAAAATGCCCCTCTTAAGAAGTGTAAAAAAAAACATCACTGTAATTATTTATGTAATGAGCAAAAAAATTGATTATGATGATTTTCAAATTAGCAATTAAAACATATTAGCTATATACAAAGCACCATTATGATTGAGTTTAAGAGAGTGTTCATACTACAAGTGTTCACAAAGTACACAGAAAAAACATGTTGATGAACATTTTAACCCATTTTTTAAAAATGAGATTTTTATGTATTTAATATTTGTTTACTTGATTATGGTATATTTATTAATTATTTATTTATTCACTGTTCTGTTACAAAGAGAGAACAAGGAAATGGGAGAAAACTGCTATGATATGAAAAGGGGTAGGATTAAACAAGTTATACTTCTTCCTGCTCCCTTTCAGACATTCTGTAATGAAACAACTGGAAATATGTGATGCATCACATTGTATCGTATGCATGTTCAACATAAACTGAAACTGAACTGAACATACTAATATTGTGAAGCTGTGTGTCTTATAACAAATGTGTGATGCCCAATTGTAGTATTTTCTTTTGTCAGAAAATGTATTGCATAAAAACAAGTACTTAGGTGCATTAGGTTTTAAAATTTAAATTTAAAATTATTAAGGATAAGTGGTTGAAAATGAATTCTTCATCTACTTGTTCATTTACTGTTAATATCTGCTTACTTTTTCTTTCAACATGTTCTATTTACACTTCTGTTAAAATGTAATAATCATTTATTATTCTGTTGTTTTGATACTTTACATTAGTTTTGGATGATACCACAAATTTTTGCTATTAATCCGATACCAAGTCGTTACAGGATCATACATTGGTCATATTCAAAGTCCTCATGTGTCCAGGGACGTATTTCCTGAGTTTATAAACATAATATACATTTTTTTAAAACGAAAGAAGATTTTGTGATGCTAAAAAATATTGACGTAATCATAGTAATATTAACTAGATACGCTCCTGTACTTGGTATCATTACAGTGGATGTTAGGTGTATATCCACCCATGGCGTGTGTTTTATGTGTAGTGAAGCATATTTAGCTATTCCTCGTCCTGCAGGGATGATTCTTGTAAGAAAAGTACTTTATTTGTCGCCATGGAGGCGAGGATTAGTGATTTAGAAGTAGCTAAAACACTGCAGACTGCGGATGGACTTTAGCCGCTAGCTAGCTAGCTAGCCATGTCTTAAAGCACCTCTTCCTGAGGGCGTTTCAGTGTTATAACTTCACCTTTATCGTTAGTTTTTAAGCCAAAATGCGTCCGTTCTCCCTTTTCTGTCTACACTCTGTGTCTGCTTATAAGCCGAACATGCTCCTCTGCTGGTAGACGACGACGGGGGGGACGGGTGCTTTTTAGAGGCGGTATATTAGCGAATATGATTCATTAGTATCGCGGTACTATACTAATAACAGTATACCGTACAACCCTTGTATATACTGTACATATGTAGAACCAGCGTCTACGCTAGACATTTGTTTTTGGTGTATTTATTTTGTCAGAGTTACAAGAGCGCTTTGATCCTTCCTCTTCACTGTAGTGTTTTTAAAAATCTGCTGAAAAGATGTCAGCCTCTTACACGCTTTTTGAACCAGCCCAAATGATGACAAGGGGAGGAACTAAAATGGAGCCTTGAGGAACATAGCTACTACCTTGAACAAATAACTACGGCCTGCATCTGAAGTAAACACGCTACAGCTAGGGCTGGGCGATATGGACGAAAAAGTATATCTCGATATATTTTTACTTAGACTCGATACTTGATACATATCTCGATATATTTTCCGGTGAAAGTATATTAATTTTTGAGCGAGATTCAGTGAAAATAAAGTGGATGACAACTAGGGATGTCCGATAAATGCGTTAAAATGTAATATCGGAAACTATCGGTATCGTTTTTTTTATTATCGGTATCTGTTTTTTTTATTGTTTTTTATTAAATCAACATAAAAAACACAAGATACACTTACAATTAGTGCACCAACCCAAAAAACCTCCCTCCCCCATTTACACTCATTCACACAGAAGGGTTGTTTCTTTCTGTTATTAATATTCTGGTTCCTACATTATATATCAATATATATCAATACAGTCTGCAAGGGATACAGTCCGTAAGCACACATGATTGTGTGTGCTGCTGGTCCACTAATAGTACTAACCTTTAACAGTTAATTTTACTAATTTTCATTAATTACTAGTTTCTATGTAACTGTTTTTATATTGTTTAACTTTCTTTTTTATTCAAGAAAATGTTTTTAATTTATTTTTCTTATTTTATAAAAAATTTTAAAAGTACCTTATCTTCACCATACCTGGTTGTCCAAATTAGGCATAATAATGTGTTAATTCCACAACTGCATACATCGGTTGATATCGGTATCAGTTGATATCGGTATCGGTAATTAAAGAGTTGGACAATATCGGATATCGGCAAAAAGCCATAATCGGACATCCCTAATGACAACTGTACTGTAAACAGTCAGTGGCACTTTTATTAACCCAGTTAGTAAATATGGGTATTAAGTTAACAGCACAGAAAATAAACTGTTTAAGTAGCACATATTTACATAACATAAATAGAAAATTGAAAAAATATTATTTCTATGTAAAATAGATAACATAGCTGTGCAAATAATACAAAATGTATCAAACTCAGATAAAAAATAAATTCGCAGGCAGACACTTTTTAATTCCCAGTCGACGATGTAATGGACTGTTGCACACGTACGGTTCTGGTCAGCGCCAAGTAAGTGATTTGACTTCATTGTTCGGCTATGATCTTCCTCACTTCGGCGTACATTTTTGGTAGCTTTTCTCGTGCGAAATATGCCCGGCTTGGCAACTGGAGAACAGTTTTGATTTGGGTTTACACGGTAAACAACTCAAATGAATGTTTTATGCAGACGTATACATTTGTCCAAATGTGGCCAAGTAGACGCATTGTGGGTTCCCTGGACGTGGTCTACATCGCTAAAAGAAACATCTAAAGAAGAGAATCCCTCTGCCATCTTCCACTAGTTTTTTTAATGTATACATCACCCGCTTGAAAATTCCCTTTTTCTTTTCTCCGACTCTCTCGTCGTCATTTGGGATGTCTGTTGTGATTTCCATTCCTGGTCCCATGACCCGCCCTACCTTGCCTCTGATTGGCCTGTCCCTAATGTTTTGCCCTAATCTCAACCAATCATGACTCATCATAGTAAACAACCAACCAATCATGAATGTTCTTATACGTGCACGCACGTATCTTGGAAGGAGGAAGGGGAGGGGTTTAGTAGCCCATAGAGTTTTGCGGGGGAGAACAAGGAACACAACAAATAAGCGGCGTTTGGTCATTTTAACGTGAAATAAATAGTATCGATATTACGATATTTTCTTAATACATATTTTGTTTAAAAATATATCGATACATCTTAAAAACTGCTCAGTGGCCTAGTGGTTAGAGTGTCCGCCCTGAGATGGGTAGGTCGTGAGTTAGTCATACCAATGACTATAAAAATGGGACCCATTGCCACCACTCAGCATCAAGGGTCGGAATTGGGGGTTAAATCACCAAAATGATTCCCGAGCGCGGCCACCGCTGCCGCTCACTGCTCCCCTCACCTCCCAGGGGGTGGAACAAGGGAATGGGTCAAATGCAGAGGGTAATTTCACCACACCTAGTGTGTGTGTGACTATCAGTGGTACTTTAACTTTTAACTTTAAACTCGATATATCGCCCAGCCCTAGCTACAGCAACACCTTCACCAATCACATTACAAAAACGATTTGTAACTGCCAAAAAAGGAGAAGACTTAAAAAGGGAATTTGATGCAAAAAATTGTTTCGCCCAAGTTTAGAACTGAACTCGGGTCTGGTATGATGTCATTCCTGGTCCGGATTTGCCGCCAATAGAATACAAAATACAGGGAAAAACACGCACTCCCCAAAAAACGTAATAAAACAAAAATAATGAGGTGCACGGCAAAAAGTGTACTTAAAGAAAAAGCAAGGCCAGCAACACTGGTGTCCTTCTTATCATTTGAATGTAAACTGCACAGGCGCTTTCCAAACACAGACCGGTTTCGACAAGGTCTTCGTCAGTGTGCAATTTTTTTTAACAGGAAGTGATGCACTTAAATAGTCACAGCTGTGGTCAATCAATTGATATAATAAATCAAGAACAACTTCAAAAAAATGAAAGTCCACAAATAATAGACAAAATGGTAAATTATACAAAATAAATCAAAGACTATAGGAACATAAAGTAATAAAAAAATTAAGTAATAAAAAACTTTGGTAACACTTTAGTATGGGGAACATATTCACCATTAATTAGTTGCTTATTAACATGTAAATTAGTAACATATTGGCTCTTAATTAGTCATTATTAAAGGCCTACTGAAATGCGATTTTTTTTTATTTAAACAGGGATAGCAGGTCCATTCTATGTGTCATACTTGATCATTTTGCGATATTGCCATATTTTTGCTGAAAGGATTTAGTAGAGAACATCGACGATAAAGTTTGCAACTTTTGGTCGCTGATAAAAAAAGCCTTGCCTGTACCGGAAGTAGCAGACGATATGCGCGTGACGTCACAGGTTGTGGAGCTCCTCACATCTGCACATTGTTTACAATCATGGCCACCAGCAGCGAGAGCGATTCGGACCGAGAAAGCGACGATTTCCCCATTAATTTGAGCGAGGATGAAAGATTCGTGGATGAGGAAAGTGAGAGTGAAGGACTAGAGGGCACTGGGAGCGATTCAGATAGGGAAGATGCTGTGAGAGGCGGGTGGGACCTGATATTCAGCTGGGAATGACTAAAACAGTAAATAAACACAAGACTATTAGCCACAACACAACCAGGCTTATATTTAATATGCCACAAATTAATCCCGCATAACAAACACCTCCCCCCTCCCGTCCATATAACCCGCCAATACAACTCAAACACCTGCACAACACACTCAATCCCACAGCCCAAAGTACCGTTCACCTCCCCAAAGTTCATACAGCACATATATTTCCCCAAAGTCCCCAAAGTTACGTACGTGACATGCACATAGCGGCACGCACGTACGGGCAAGCGATCAAATGTTTGGAAGCCGCAGCTGCATGCGTACTCACGGTACCGGGTCTGCGTATCCAACTCAAAGTCCTCCTGATAAGAGTCTCTGTTGTCCCAGTTCTCCACAGGCCAATGGTAAAGCTTGACTGTCATCTTTCGGGAATGTAAACAATGAAACACCGGCTGTGTTATCCGGCACAACAGTCAGGGTGTGCATTTTACAGCGGGGGTGCGTTATCCGGCACAACACCTGCCGCAATACACCGCTTCCCACCTTTCTTCTTTGCTGTCTCCATTGTTCATTGAACAAATTGCAAAAGATTCACCAATGCAGATGTCCAGAATACTGTGGAATTTTGCGATGAAAACAGACGACTTAATAGCTGGCCACCATGCTGTCCCAAAATGTCCTCTACAATCCGTGACGTCACACGCAGGCGTCATCATACCGAGACGTTTTCAGCAGGATATTTCGCGCGGAATTTAAAATTGCACTTTAGTAAGCTAACCCGGCCGTATTGGCATGTGTTGCAATGTTAAGATTTCATCATTGATATATAAACTATCAGACTGCGTGGTCGGTAGTAGTGGGTTTCAGTAGGCCTTTAAGTACTTATTAATGGCTTATTCTGCATGGCCTTATTATACAACCAGCAAGCCATTAACTAAGAGTCTTCCCTCAATTCGGTTAGGGTTAGGGTACTTAAAATATGTTCCCCTAGTGTCCAAATAACTCTAAATTAAGTCTTTGTTACTTAGAATATGTTCCCCATACTAAAGTGTTAGCAAAACTTTTTTTTTTTTTTTTTTTAATACACCTGCTCTAATCCGGCCACTGACCCGTGAACTAATTATCTGTCTCCATTTTTGTACCAGATGACTCACTGAAGCTCCACAACGGTCCAGCCAAGAACAGCTACATGGAGCAGAGTTTCCTCGGCCTCAACCCTGTGCTGAACATCCCCATCAGCCCGGGCTCCGTGGAGCAGGCCAAGAGGAACGCCGCTCTGACCGGCCCGGAGCTGGAGCGCTGGGCGGACAGCCTGGTGGGGGAACTGTGGGAGGCGGCGGACATCTGCGCCGTGGGCCTGACTGCCTGCCCCGTCATGCAAGCCTGCCCCAAAAACCCTTGGAGCTCCCTGAGCCCCGACCCAAAGTCCCAACTGGGACCGCCACGTGCCGACGGGCGCATCAGGTAGCAGCGAGGCCTCCGGCTGGACAGGAGGCCCCGGCTCAAAATTCACTGTTGAGTTTTTTAATTTATTTATGAGCTGTGTTGCAGATGCGTGAGTGAGGGGAAGCAAGTTCTTATTCTGTCTCAGGAGACGAAGGGAACATACAAAGGTGATCAATGGTTGGAAGGTCCAGGATGTACTTTGCTATTTCACTGTTGCAATCTATTTATTTTCGTCTAATAAGAGTTAGACCGCGATCAAATCTTGCAATTTTCGAGCATTTATGTTGCCGCTCAATGAATTCGGAAGGTCAAATTAGTTTTAATAAGGCCGATAGGGGTATAACGGTCGCATTGTTCCGTACATTTGTTGACGTACTGATTTATTTAGCACACGGTACTTATTACAAGTGAGGAACAGGAAGTGCACTTTCCACTTGTGTGCCTAAAAGTAGACAAAAAAGTTGACACAATTCTGCACAGAAGAGGGATCTAGGTGGCTCATTCTAAAAACACAATTGGTTAAATATATTTTTAGTATTTTCAAATCAGATTGAAAACATTTTGGAATTTGGATTAATCATAATTATGTGGGCAGCACGGTGGAAGAGGGGTTAGTGCATGTGCCTCACAATACGAAGGTCCTGAGTAGTCCTGTGTTCAATCCTGGGCTCTGGATCTTTCTGTGTGGAGTTTGCATGTTCTCCCCGTGACTCCTTTGGTTCCCTCCGAGTATTCCGGCTTCCTCCCACCTCCAAAGACATGCACCTGGGGATAGGTTGATTGGCAACACTAAATTGGCCCTAGTGTGTGAATGTGAGTGTGAATGTTGTCTGTCTATCTGTGTTGGCCCTGCGATGAGGTGGCGACTTGTCCAGGGTGTACCCCGCCTTCCGCCCGAATGCAGCTGAGATAGGCTCCAGCACCCCCTGCAACCCCGAAAGGGACAAGCGGTAGAAAATGGATGGATGGGCATAATTATGTGCTTGCGTAATTGAAATTAGCTTAAGAATATAAACTTAAAGTACCACTGATAGTCACACACACACTAGGTGTGGTGAAATTTGTCTTCTGCATTAAACCCATCCCCTTGTTTCACCCCCTGGGAGGTGAGGGGAGCAGTGAGCAGCAGCAGTGGCCGCGCCCGGGAATCATTTTGGTGATTTAACCCCCAATTCAAACCCTTGATGTGCCAAGTAATGGGTCCCATTTTTATAGTCTTTGGTAGGACTCGGCCGGGGTTTGAACTCACGACCTACCGATCTCAGGGCGGACACTGAGAGAAGGCTTCGTAGACGATTGCAATTTTTTTGAGTGAATGTCATTTATTCGCACCAAAATTGTTCACAGTTTTATCAAAAGTTCTTACAGGCTGTATTTTGGAGTGAACACACCTGTCGGTCTCCTCACTCATTTTTGTACTGACGCATGCATTGATCTGATCACTGGCCGTATAGCGGTTGAAGCAAGGGTGTCAAACTCATTTTTGATCGGGGGCCACATCTATTCTGGTCAAATCACGGCACGATAACTTAAAAATAAAGACAACTTCAGATTGTTTTCTTTGTTTAAAAATAGAACAAGCACATTCTGAAAATGTACAAATCATAATGTTGTTGGGTTTTTTTTACAATTACCTGTTGCGGTTTATAGTATGTATACTTTATTTGTCGTTATTTATATTTTCTGAATAAATTATGTGGTAATGTTCATCAGTCAACTCACTGGTGTTAATTTTCAATCTATCAAGATAAAAAAAATATATAAAAATCAAATTACAGGATGTTATTTATGTAGTTTGATCATTTTCCTTGACTGATGCACTAACATCATGCGGTATATTTTGTACATATGTAGCATAATTTACAAAGATACAAAGAATTTCTATTGCGACATCTAGTGGACACATTTAGAACAGCAGTTTCTTTCATTCAAAATTTTCAGGTTAATTTTTATACTTAGCAAACCCGGATAAAACCTGTTCGCGGGTCTGATCCGGCCCTCGGGCCGTACGTTTGACACCCCTAGGTTAAAATAAAAGAACTTGTATGGTCAAAATAAATTGCATGATTAATCCGTGTGTATATACATAATTAATGCAATAATTTGTTCTGATTAATCACATGAGTTAACTTGTTGATTTTGACAGCCCTGATTATTAGATATTACCCTAATTTGCTTTGTCACCTATGACATAAACCTCATATAGTTTAGAATACAGTATATTGTTCTAATTAGTTTTAGCATTTTTAATGCAAAAAAGTGTCAAAGTGGCACTCCTAATTCTTAATTTTTGTGCTACAACAGGGGTGTCCTCAGTTAGTTTTTTTTAATATTTTAAACATTTTATAAATTGATTAATAATGAGATATATTAGATTTAACACTAATAACTATTTTTTTTATTTTTTTTTAATAACTTTTAATACTGGGATGTCAAATATGTTTTCATTGACGGCCACATCCCAATAATGAATGCCCTCAGAGGGCTGCTTGTTACAGTGAATAGTATATGAATATAAATGTATAATCGCCTCGTGATAATACACAAACGCCTGTGCATTTGATTGTTAGATTTTTTTTTTTACGTACAAATCGACAGATAACTTGCTTTGAAGTCATAAGTCAAGGCAAAATGCAGAAATTAGTATTTGTTTTATTTTTACAATTAAAATGTAATACAGTATATTATGATATATTATTTGTTGCATGATCAAATAATATTAAAGTTTAAAAAATATACCGGTAAATTTTTTCTGTCAAAATGAAAAGAACGAATACATTTAGTAATTTCCAGGCTTTCGTGGGCCATATCAAACAATGTGACGGGCAAGATTTGGCCCTTTGGTCTTGAGTTTGACACCTGTGGCTTAGAATACAGTATACTGACCGACGTTAAAAAAAATGTTTGATAATTTTATTTATTAGAAAATTACCTTAAATTGCAGTTTAAGTCTACAAACAATTAAGCACAAAATCTAAGCAGTTTTATGTTTGGAATTTTCTTCCTTACTGTTCCAAAAATGTATTTAACCGTGACTTAAACAGAGGTACGTACAGAAGCGTGACCATGGCGCACCTTTACACCCCTAGTGGCTAATGATGAATGAAAAAGGCCTTAGTTTACCCAATTTACTGATGTGCCTGCCGAGGTTTATTTCGATACGACTCCAAGAAGAGCCAAAATCCCCTGCCTTTAAGAATTTTGAGAAAGAAAAATGTTCTCTCTTGAAGAAGCCAATTATTCAAAAAGGTGTCATAGCAGCACAGCTTGTTTCAGTTGAGTGCTTGATGAGAGACGCTGCTGTTAGAAATGCAAACCCTCAGAATTTAGCCCAAACAAATAAGGATTTTGCATTCGTTAAAAAAAAAATGGTGGTAGCGTTTTAGGATTTAAGAGGTCATTTTCTTTAATTAATCCCTGATGTCGTCAGGTAGAGGACTAAGAATTTGTTGTTTTCTGACCAGCCTGCCTCAAACTTGAAACACACTTATTCCACGCTGACCTTAAAAATGCTTTTTAGACTTCCTTCCACTCTTGTAAGTTACTTTATGTTGTACGGTATTTTCCAAAAAAAAAAAAAAAAATAAAAAGTCTCAAAATTGTCTGACTGAGATAACTGAGTCGCTATTTATTTAAGTTCACATGAATATTGATATTTTTAGTCAATGACTAAATAACTGCGACGCTGCCTTGGCAGCATGATAAATATTTTTTTGAAAGAAAGTTGCCTTTATTTACAAAGGCCAACACCACCCGAACGTTTACTGTACCCTTTTTACGGTCCGCACCCACGTGTCACTCGGTGTTGTCATGTCTGAATAGGTCTCCTTATGTTGGCTTGCAACTCTTAACCTGCCAGGTCAAAGGTCGGCTGCCTAAGCGACCTCAGCAAAACAGAAATGGTGACCTTAAACGTACGAATGCGGGGAAGCTGTTCGGTGTTTCCTGCTCTTTGTGGTGGTCTTCATGCTGTGACAATGATGTAAAAACTCATTATTGTGTATTCATATTATACTGTCCTTTTTAGATCGGGTCTGTATCCCACACGACCGTTGTGGCAGCCGCCACAAATACCGTATTTTCAGGATTATAAAGCCACACACACTACATTTTAGAAGAAAAAAATATGTTTCCATATATTTGCCATAGATATATACATTGCAAAATCAGATGTTTACATAGAAAGATGTTGTTAATGTTTGTTTACATACCTTAAATTGTTTCTAAACAACATCTGTAGCAGGGCAGTAAAACGGCTGATCAAACAAAACGTCATGGATCCACTAGCTGCGAAAGCTAGCTTCCCAATCAGCTAAACAGACTCAAGATTCAATTTACTGAGTAATTTGAGAAACTGAAACAACACAAAAAGAATGCCTTTGTAAGTTAACTTGTAAACGCGTTAGCATATTAGCAAATGCAAATAACGCTAGCTTGATTGCAATCTGATAGCACGTACAAATATGCATGAAAACACTACGACTTGTTTTAGTTATATTGTAAAAGTTACAAACGTTGCTTGAGGTGATGACTGAAGAACCCTTTCGAGCAGAAACGCTATGTACGACTAGTAGACGGTACGGCACTTATACTTCCGGTTTAAGGCAAAAAAAATTACTGTAGACATTCACCCCGCAGCACACTCGTCCAAAAGAGGGCGCCATTGAACAAGCAATTTATGAAACTGAAACAACACAAAAAGAATGCCTTTGGTAGTTAACTTGTAAACATGTTAGCATATTAGCTAAATGTTTGTTTGCATACCTTAATTGTATCTAAACAATGTCTGTAATACGGCAGTAAAACGGCTGATTAAACAAAACGTCATGGATCCACTAGCTGCGAAAGCTAGCTTCCCAATCAGCTAAACAGACTCAAGATTCAATTTATTGAGGAATTTGAGAAACTGAAACAACACAAAAAGAATGCCTTTGTAAGTTAACTTGTAAACGTGTTAGCATATTAGCAAATGCAAACAACGCTAGCTTGATTACAATCTGATAGCACGTACAAATATGCATGAAAACACTACGACTTGTTTTAGTTATATTGTAAAAGTTACAAACGTTGCTTGAGGTGATGACTGAAGAACCCTTTCGAGCAGAAACGCTATGTATGACTAGTAGACGGAACGGCACTTATACTTCTGGTTTAAGGCAAAAAAAATACTGTAGACATTCACCCCGCAGCACACTCGTCCAAAAGAGGGCGCCATGGAAGAAACAATTTATGAAACTGAAACAACACAAAAAGAATGCCTTTATAAGTTAACTTTTAAATGTGTTAGCATATTAGCTAAATGTTTGTTTACATACCTTATTGTTTCTAAACAATGTCTGTAACATGGCAGTAAAACGGCTGATCAAACAAAACATCATGGATCCACTAGCTGCGAAAGCTAGCTTCCCAATCAGCTAAACAGACTCAAGATTCAATTTACTGAGGAATTTGAGAAACTGAAACAACACAAAAAGAATGCCTTTGTAAGTTAACTTGTAAATGCGTTAGCATATTAGCAAATGCTAACAACGCTAGCTTGATTACAAAACGATAGCACACACAAATATGCATGAAAACACTACGACTTGTTTTAGTCATATTGTAAAAGTTACAAACGTTGCTTGGGGTGATGACTAAAGAACCCTTTCGAGCAGAAAGGCTATGTACGACTAGTCAACGGAACGGCACTTATATTTCCGGTTTAAGGCAAAAATTACTGGAGACATTCAGTGCGCGAACTCGTCCAAAAGAGGGCGCCATGGAACAAATAATACCACACCTTTTTGGTCTTTGTATCCGTGTTATTGCATAGTAAGTTTGTTGTATACAAAACATTGTGGCCGTTGGCGAAGAAAAATCCATTGATCAGCCGCACCTTTGTATAAACCGCAGGGTTCAAAGCTTGGGGAAGAAGTAGCACCTTATAGTCCGGAAAATACGGTACATTTGAAAAGCCATAATTAGATTCGGCGCTACCAGATTCGCACTTGCTCGTGAAAACATTTTAATGCGACTGTTTGTGAATGTAGATTGTCGGTACAACTCTGTAACGTAGTAACTCTGCTTCTTAACACCACCTCATAAGCACCTGGGGCTTCATCTATAATTCGGACAAAAAGTCTCAAAAGTGTTCACACTTGTAAAACCTGGCATCCGCACACGTTCCCGCAATGTGTGGTAAACTCACCTCCATGCCTTGACTTCACCATATATTTAATTTTTTTTAAAGATTTGTATTTAATTGATATAATAAGTGTAGTAAAAGATACAAAGAGGCGACTATCCTCAACATCAAAATATCAATGAAGTTATGCCACAGTTTGCAAACAGTACCGGTAATTGATGTATTTCAAAAACATGTACGCTGATATTCACAGTTATAATAATTATTAGGGTTGGGAATTTTACAACAACTTACAATTCAATTCTGTTTGTTAGGGTCTCGATGCAATTCAGAATCAATTCTTGATTCAACACGAATCTGGCAAAATATCAGTTGGTGTGATGCCATAAATACTTTTTTGTTCAGGCAGCCTACACTTTATTTAGAAAAAGGTTCATTACTACCATCTGCTGTTGAGTCTGAATGCCAGAGTTGTGCTTCTTCTATTCTGATTAAAAGTATGCGGGTCAGTGTACTTTCCGTTCATTCTGTTTCCAATTCTTAAATGCAAATCCAAAAACTAATTTTGGGCCATTTTTTTCGATTTTAATTTCTGAAACTAAAGTTAGACAACTATTTAATGACACTTTTTTAAAACGACAATAGGACTCCTGCTGAACAAATGATAAATAAATAATGGGTTGTACTTGTATAGCGCTTTTCTACCTTCAAGGTACTCAAAGCGCTTTGACACTACTTCCACATTTACCCATTCACACACACATTCACACACTGATGGCGGGAGCTGCCATGCAAGGCGCTAACCAGCAGCCATCAGGAGCAAGGGTGAAGTGTCTTGCTCAGGACACAACGGACATGACGAGGTTGGTACTAGGTGGGGATTGAACCAGGGACCCTCGGGTTGCGCACGGCCACTCTCCCACTGTGCCACGCCGTCCCTTAAGATGTTAGCATTATGCTAAAAACATGCTAAACACAAAAGAAAATACTAAAATACTGCTTCCGGTTCAATTTGTCATCACACAGATAACCACGCAGTTTGGATGAACATATATTCGATTTTTGTGTTTATCTGGAAAAATAAAAATCCATAAAAGGAAAACAGCCCAAAATCCAATTTTATGGCAATATTTTAATGATTTTTTGTTTGTTTTAAAATCTGCCATGCATAATAAAAATCGGAAAACGTTATGCTAAAAACATGCTAAACACAAAGGAAAATACTAAAATACTGCTTCCGGTCCAATTTGTCATCACACAGATAACCACGCAGTTTGGATGAACATATATTCGATTTTTGTGTTTATCTGGAAAAATAAAAATCCATAAAAGGAAAACAGCCCAAAATCCAATTTTATGGCAATATTTTAATGATTTTTTGTTTGTTTTAAAATCTGCCATGCATAATAAAAATCGGAAAACGTTATGCTAAAAACATGCTAAACACAAAGGAAAATACTAAAATACTGCTTCCGGTCCAATTTGTCATCACACAGATAACCACGCAGTTTTGCAGTTTGGATGAACATATATTCGATTTTTGTGTTTATCTGGAAAAATAAAAATCCATAAAAGGAAAACAGCACAAAATCCAATTTTATGGCAATATTTTAATGATTTTTTTGTTTGTTTTAAAATCTACCATGCATAATAAAAATCGAAAAACGTTATGCTAAAAACATGCTAAACACAAAGGAAAATACTCAAATACTGCTTCCGGTTCAATTTGTCATCACACAGATAACCACGCATTTTGCAGTTTGGATGAACATATATTCGATTTTTGTGTTTATCTGGAAAAATAAAAATCCATAAAAGGAAAACAGCACAAAATCCAATTTTATGGCAATATATTAATGATTTTTTTGTTTGTTTTAAAATCTGCCATGCATAATAAAAATCGAAAAACGTTATGCTAAAAACATGCTAAACACAAAAGAAAATACTCAAATACTGCTTCTGGTTCAATTTGTCATCACACAGATAACCACGCAGTTTTGCAGTTTGGATGTTGTGTTTATCTGGAAAAATAAAAATCCATAAAAGGAAAACAGCACAAAATCCAATTTTATGGCAATATTTTAATGATTTTTTGTTTGTTTTAAAATCTGCCATGCATAATAAAAATCGAAAAACGGCCCTAATTTTGTTTTTTGATTTGCGTTTCAGAATTCGAAATAGAATGAAAATTAGGGCCATTTTTCGATTTTTCTTAGATATGGCAGATTTGAAAACAAACAAAAAAGAATGGATTTTCATTCAAATTTGACATAAAATTGGATTTTGTGCTGTTTTCCTTTTATGGAATGACATTTTTCCAGATAAACACAAAAATAGAAAACAAATGTTCATAAAAAATGCAAAAAAGTGTGGTTATTTGTGTGATGACAAATTGAAACGGAAGCCGTATTTTAGCATGTTTTTAACATAACAGTCACATCTTTGTTCAGCAGGCGTCCTATTGTCGTTTTAAAAAGGTGCCAATAAATAGTTTTGCTTCAAAAATGAAAATAGAAAAAATGGTCCAAAATGTGTTTTTTGATTTGCATTTAAGAGTTTCAAATAGAATGAACGGGAAGGTACACGGACCTATGCACCTCTCCTTAGACGAACAGTGCACCTTAAGCGAATGAAGAAATTTAGAAATATATTTTATTTATACATTTGATTACTTTTCGAAATTAATCCAGTGGGCCGGATTGAACCCCACTTGTGTTAATACACTATTTGATTTGATTTTGAAACACAGGAATAACTATTGAAAAGAAAAGGTTTTATTTGCATCTTTTATCACAAAGATTTAAATCGGTCAGCAGAAATAGACCAACGGATTAAAAACAGATGTTTTAATTTTTGTAATCTGGAAGCAGAATTTGCTATTTAAATACAAGACTGACCAGTACTTTAGGGGGAAAACTGTGAGATGTTGTATAAGACCAGATGATCATAGATAAATATGTTTTTGAATATATTTTTATGTATAACAACACCACATGGTTTTTTTCCCCCAATAGGTAGTGTTGAAATATAAAAAAAACATCTGTTTTTGTTCATTTTTGTTTGTTTGTTTGTTTTTTTATGTTAAATGAAATATTTAAAAAAACATTATAGATGTAATTATTGCTTTTCGACATAAAAAAAAATAATCACGACAAAATTAATTTCTAACATCCGACTTCACGTCACAACTTAACTAACAGGTGTGCTGCCTTTTTACTGTATGTGTGCGCCACATGCAACGTCATATTGTGTTTTATACATCGCATATGGTTTGTGTGCAAAACATTGTACATTGTAGTCACATAGTACCTGTTTTGTGCGTATGCAAGCTTCATAGATGAGGCCACAGGTCTTCCAGAGCATAAGAAGACTTAGCAGGAACAAGGCTCAGCGTTGCCAACTTAGCGCTTTATTTATCTAGTATTCAGAGCCTTGTTGGTTGTCTATTTCAACAAAGAAAATCGCAACAAATCTAGCAAAAAAATGTTTAGTTTTATTGGACATTTGGAAACTAACATGAAAGCATCGCTCTTCTCAACTACTGGCAGTCCTGCTGTGCCCCCGCCTTTCCATGTTTGTGTTTCATGTTTTGTTGCTCAAAGGGGTCGTAGCCAATCATGCTAATTAGACGATGACTCCACCTGACCCCGCCCCCCAAACTTTAGTCCTGTGCAAAACACTGGTATATACAGAGTTGTGGTCAAAAGAACATAATGTCATGAGTTTCCAATCATTTCTACAACTCTTATTTTTTTGTGATAGAGTGATTGGAGCACATTTTTGTTGGTCACATTCATGAAGTTTGGTTCTTTTATTAATTTATTATGGGTCTACTGAAAATGTGACCAAATGTGCAGGGTCAAAAGTTTACATACAGCAATGTTAATATTTGGTTACATGTCCCTTGGCAAGTTTCACTGCAATAAGGCACTTTTGGTAGCCATCCACAAGCTTCTGGTTGAATTTTTGACCACTCCTCTTGACAAAATTGTTGCAGTTCAGCTAAATTTGTTAGTTTTCTGACATAGACTTGTTTCTTCAGCATTGTCCACATGTTCTCAATTCAAGACATTGGGAAGGCCATTCTAAAACCTTAATTCTAGCCTGATTTTTCCATTCCTTAACCACTTTTGACGTGTGTTTGGGGTCATTGTCCTGTTGGAACACCCAACTGTGCCCAAGACCCAACCTCCGGGCTGTTGATTTTAGGTTGTCCTGAAGAATTTGGAGGTAATCCTCCTTTTTCATTGTCCCATGTACTCTCTGTAAAGCACCAGTTCCATTGGCAGCAAAACAGGCCCAGAGCATAATACTACCACCACCATGCTTGACGGTATGGATGGTGTTCCTTGGATTAAAGGCCTCACCTTTTCTCATCCAAACATATTGCTGGGTATTGTGGCCAAACAGCTCAATTTTTGTTTCATCTGACCTTTTCCTCCAGAAGGTCTTATCTTTGTCCATGGGGTGTCACATTTTCAGTAGACCCATAATAAATTCATAAAAGAACCAAACTTCATGAATGTTTTTTGTGACCAACAAGTATGTGCTCCAATCACTCTATCACAAAAAAATAAAGAGTTATAGAAATAATTGGAAACTCAAGACAGCCATGACATTATGTCTTTCACAAGTGTATGTAAACTTTTGACCACGACTATATGTGTGTTTAAAACTACTTTCCAGACAATCGCTAACAAGCTCAACATTGAGGCAATTTCTTTGTTTTATCAACTAGTTTTTCAATATCTGTTTGAGCTCATGTTGGGGACAGTGCGAGTTTGCCATTAAGTTACATGTATCTGTTGATTTTCCATCTATAGCAGGGCTGTTAAAGTCAAGGCCCGCGGGCCAAATCCCGCCCGGGAATGAATTATCTATGGCCCCCAGGATGATATTTGATTAGTATTAGAAAGGGCCCGCAGGCCACAGCCGCCTGCTGCTGTTTTGCACGCACCAATACTCCATCAGGAAGTTTCAAAATGGGGTCCCATGGACCCCATCAAGTCATACATTTTTGGGTTCCCACTTTTTTGTTAGCGTTTTGAAAACAAATGATAAATGTATGCATTATCCTGTTATATCTCACATTCTATATTGTGTTTTGGGAAAAAGGTTGTCATAAACGTTACTTAATTCATTAAAAAAAAAACTACAAAAGACAACAAATTTTTATGCATCTGTAAATGTATTCAGTTATAAACATTCATTCACTTTCTTCTTTCCTTCATGGATCTAAACTTTACCGCCGCCGATATTTTTTTCTATATTTTTATTGTGATATTTTCATTGTTCTATTTTTGGCCAAAGTATGACAAAGAAAACAATCTGAAGTTGTCTTTATTTTTTTTTTTAGTGTTAATGCCATGATTTTAATAGTCCGACCCGCGTGTGCACAGATTTTCCTCCATGCGGCCCCTGAGCTAAAATGAGTTTGACACCCCTGCTCTTATAGGAACACACACAATTTGTTGTTATATTGGCCAGCAACAAAATGTTCTTATGCAGTATTCATTCTGTATGTAAATTCAATGGCAGTCGTGGTGAAAGAAGAGTTCTAATAGGTGTTACTCAATGTAAGTCCTGTTTGTAAGACCAATGATCAACCATGTAAATAGGTATTTTGTATTGAATTATCGTGTCAAAGATACTGTACGTGTAAATACAAAAAGTGGTGAAATGACATTGATCTATTAGGAGTTGTTGACATGTGAGCACAGAGAGTGGTTTGTTGGTGTTTATTGATCAAAGAAGTACATAAACCTGCTCCAGTGTTTGGGGCTCCTTTGCCTCTCAGATAAAATCTTATGCCAGATTGTTGTTGTTCTTGCTGGAATGTAATGTGGAGCAACTGTTGCACAAATATCTTTCAACTCCCCTCATCATTTTGTGTCCTTTTTTTTTTTTTTTTTTTTTTTTCCGGGGAGGCTCTGTGTGCCTTAGCTGACTTTTAGAACCTTCTCTGCCCATTATCACTCAATCTTGTCTTATTTTTTGACCTGATGTGATGAATATCGTAAGACTGGTACTGCAACACCAAAAAAAAAAAAAAAATGTCTGCTGTTGTTGTATATATCATCAGGCCTTCTGTCCTTATCTGATTTGATTTGTCTTCCCTCGGGGAGATGTTTTGTTGACGGTGAATGGCTTGTCTTACTTTTCTCCGACTGCATTTTGGAAATAAAATTCTGTGGGAAACTGCTTCAACCGAGTCTGTGGATTTGCTTGGATTTTAATGACGTCACGTCCGGCTCATTAAATATGCGTGGTGGTCAAGCAATGGGTACTAGGCGTCATTTAGCCTATATCGGGGGAAAAAATGCCCTATGCAAGCATGGTTTTCGGCTCTACGAACGGTTCAAATCGAGAAAAGGATACCGGTAAATATTTCTTCAGAGTTCCTCGAAATGTTATCAAGAAGGGCGGAAGAGTGCAAGATTTTATGAAAGGCGACGACAAAAGTGGCAAACTCCAGTACAAAGGAAGAGAGTCGAAAAATGCACAAGTTTGCAGTAGTTACTTCGTTAAAGGTTTATTTGAGATCATTTTAGTATACTTTACTTGTTTAATATTTCCCATTGAAGTACAATCTTGATATTATCTGTACTTTAACAAACATAGCCTATTTTTATTATTTTTTTATTTTCTATTCGGGCTCCAGTACTATGGAATGCCCTCCCGGTAACAATTAGAGATGCTACCTCAGTAGAAGCATTTAAGTCCCATCTTAAAACTCATTTGTATACTCTAGCCTTTAAATAGCCCCCCTGTTAGACCAGTTGATCTGCCGTTTCTTTTCTTTTCTCCTCTGCTCCCCTTTTCCTTGAGGGGCGGGGGGCACAGGTCCGGTGGCCATGAATGAAGTGCTGGCTGTCCAGTGTCGGGACCCGGGGTGGACCGCTCGCCTGTGCATCGGCTGGGAACATCTCTGCGCTGCTGACCCGTCTCCGCTCGGGATGGTGTCCTGCTGGCCCCACTATGGACTGGACTCTTACTATTATGTTGGATCCACTATGGACTGGACTCTCACAATATTATGTCAGACCCACTCGACATCCATTGCTTTCGGTCTCCCCTAGAGGGGGGGGGGGGTTACCCACATATGCGGTCCTCTCCAAGGTTTCTCATAGTCATTCACATCGACGTATCACTGGGGTGAGTTTTTCCTTGCCCGTATGTGGGCTTTGTACCGAGGATGTCGTTGTGGCTTGTGCAGCCCTTTGAGACACTTGTGATTTAGGGCTATATAAATAAAGATTGATTGATTGATTGATTGATTTTTGCAAATCCCGTTCAAATCGCGAAGAGGTTAAATGTTTCTTCAGAGTTCCTCGAAATGTTATCAAGAAGGGCGGAAGAGTGCAAGATTTTACGAAAGGCGACGACAAAAGTGGCAAACTCCAGTACAAAGGAAGAGAGTCGAAGAATGCACAAGTTTGCAGTAGTAACTTCGTTAAAGGTTTATTTGAGATCATTTTAGTATACTTTACTCGTTTAATATTTCCCATTGAAGTATAATCTTGATATTATCTGTGCTTTAACAAACATAGCCTATATCGAAGAAAAGTGCCCTATGCAAATCCCGTTCAAATCGCGAAAAGGATAAATGTTTCTTCAAAATTCCTCGAGATGTTATCAAGAAGGGCAAAAGAGTGCAAGATTTTACGAAAGGCGACGACAAAAGTGGCAAACTCCAGTACAAAGGAAGAGAGTCGAAAAATGCACAAGTTTGCAGTAGTAACTTCGTTAAAGGTTTATCTGAGATAATTTTGGTATACTTTACTCATTTAATATTTCCCATTGAAGTATAATCTTGATATTATCTGTACTTTAACAAACATAGCTTATATCGAAGAAAAGTGCCTTTTGCAAATCCCGTTCAAATCGCGAAAAGGATAAATGTTTCTTCAGAGTTCCTCGAAATATTATCAAGAAGGGCGGAAGAGTGCAAGATTTTACGAAAGGCGACGACAAAAGTGGCAAACTCCAGTACAAAGGAAGAGAGTCGAAGAATGCACAAGTTTGCAGCGGTAACTTCGTTAAAGGTTTATTTGATATAATTTTAGTATACTTTACTTGTTTAGTATTTCCCATTGAAGTATAATTTTGATTTTATTTGTACTTTAAACTTTAACAAACATAGCCTATATCGAAGAAAAGTGCCCTATGCAAATCCCGTTCAAATCGCGAAAAGGATAAATGTTTCTTCAGAGTTCCTCGAAATGTTATCAAAAAGGGCGGAAGAGTGCAAGATTTTACGAAAGGCGACGACAAAAGTGGCAAACTCCAGTACAAAGGAAGAGAGTCCAAGAATGCACGAGTTTGCAGCGCTAACTTCGTTAAAGGTTTATTTGATATAATTTTAGTATACTTTACTCGTTTAATATTTACCATTGAAGTACAATCTTGATATTATCCGTACTTTAACAAACATAGCCTATATCGAAGAAAAGTGCCTTTTGCAAATCCCGTTCAAATCGCGAAAAGGATAAATGTTTCTTCAGAGTTCCTCGAAATGTTATCAAGAAGGGCGGAAGAGTGCAAGATTTTACGAAAGGCGACGACAAAAGTGGCAAACTCCAGTACAAAGGAAGAGAGTCGAAGAATGCACGAGTTTGCAGCGGTAACTTTGTTAAAGGTTTATTTGATATAATTTTAGTATACTTTACTCATTTAGTATTTCCCATTGAAGTATAATGATATTATTTGTACGTTAAACTTTAACAAAAATAGCCTATATCGAAGAAAAGTGCCTTTTTCAAATCCCGTTCAAATTGCGAAAAGGATAAATGTTCCTTCAAAGTTCCTCGACATGTTATCAAGAAGGGCAAAAGAGTTCAAGATTTTACGAAAGGCGACGACAAAAGTGGCACACTCCAGTACAAAGGAAGAGAGTCGAAGAACAAACAAGTTTGCAGTAATAACTTTGTTAAAGGTTTATTTGATATCATTTTAGTAATTCCCATTGAAGTATAATCTTGATATTATTTGTACTTTAAACTTTAACAAACATTAACCAGAAAGTCAGAGTCAATGATACTTAAGGTACTTCTTGGTCCCCCCTCGTGTTTAATTTGTACACAAATGTGTCAGAGTACATATAACATTATCAATATGATGATGATTCAGTAATTGTTAGTTTGTTAAATGCCAAGAGTGTGCGAAAAAGTAATCAGAGCAAAGGGTGGCTGTTTTGAAGAAACTAGAATATAAAACATGTTTTCAGTTATTCCACCTTTTTTTTGTTAAGTACCGCGGACAAGCGGAAGAAGATGGTTGGATGGATGGATTGATGGACACCATGGAAATATTGTTTTGATATTACTTCTGATATTATTTCTGTCGAAGTTCTTAAAACGCATTTTTGCTACACAACACTGCAAAAAAAACGTTTGTTTACAAAGGCGTGTCGTAGCAAGACGTGGAGTAAAATCATGAAATGCAACTTTACCCGAGGAAAAACTATACATATTTATCTGGGAAAGTCTTGATAGCAATGTCCTTGACCCAGCCACACACAAAGAAGTTGTCGACCGCCATGATTTTCCAAGTTTTTATCTGTTGAAGCATAATCCTTAATATCACTCGACAAATCTTTTTTGATGACATATAGGGCAGGGGTCTAAAGCCAGATGTGGCTCTTTAGCGCCACCCTAGTGGCTCCCTGAAGCTTTTTCAAAAATGTGTGAAAATTTTGTTTTAATATGATTTCTGCAGTGGCGGGCCGTGCGTTTCCCACCGAGGCCTTTAGTGATGTCCGACTTCAATGATTACCTCTCAAAATACCATCATTGATGTCACCACATGACCATTGCTGGAGAAATACTATACAGAAACACATTTACGCACTACTGCTCATTGAAACACATCAACATTGTACAAAACGGGTTATTTTCTGGCGCATATAAAAATCAATAAACCCGCATCAGCAATTAAAACATATCTTATGTGGTACTGTCAAAATGAAAATTGCAAAAAAACATATTAAACGTGAAAAAAAAAAGAAATAAAATATCTGAACTCACAATTTGTAGAACCCATTCGAGTTTCCGGAGTTGGCTGACAACGTCTCAAAAGATGTAGTTTCTCTTTAAATATCCTTCTTGAAAATGGCCTTGCAAATATGTGTTGTCTTGTCTAAACATAAAAGATGCAGACGAGGCGTGTTGGCTAAGTTCTTAAAGTTTACTCCACAGCGCACTCATCAAAAACATCCCGCTAAACGGGGCTTCTGCACATGCTCTTCACTACTGTGGCATGCTGGGTAATAGAGTTCTCATGTTACCCATCTCATAACATCACAATATATATCTACCTTAGGCCATCTTGAAGGCCTTACTGACAACAACTCGTGATCTGATTGGCTATCGCAACTGCCTGTCAACTCTATGTTGTCACCTCGAGACACGCCCACGGGCTTTCCTCTCCTGCTACAGCCGAGCCTCTGCAATCAACACACCTGACGCTGATGAGTCTCCTGCGTTCCAGTGCCAGAACGTAGCTACTTGTACGTGTACAGTAAGCCTCTCACGTCTCTTGTTTCTTTGCTCATGTGCTTCCTTGCTCTTTGTGTCTTGTCCTGTGTCGTCATCCAGCAACCCGTCGTCTTCCCCTGGTTTCGAGATGTGTGTCTCGTCTCCCTGGATCCCCTCTGGACTCTCTGCTGCCTTCCTGGATCTCGACCTCACGCCTGCCTTTGGACCACGACGCCTCGCTCCAGCCCCTGGCCTCCTACCTGTCCCTGGATCTCCGAGCCTGCCTTGCCCTTTCTGGACTTCCGCACCGATCTCAACACGCACCTTCAACACCATCTGGTAACACACCTCATATTTCTGCTACACATAGTCACACCTTATACATTTGGGTTAATCACACACTTCATATATATTTATATATTTCAATAATGGCGTCCCTGCCTCCGTGCCGTCTCCTTCTCCCGCTGTACCGTTGCACTGGTATAGGGATTTATTCTATTGCACTGTTACATTTTGGTAAAATCTAGGCCCCTTGCGTACTGATAGTATTCACACTGTTTGCGGCAAAGTAGCCATGTTAGTTTGGTTGACCACTTTATTTATTTCATGTGACTGAATACAACCTACCAGGTGTGAAGGACACCAAAATAACAAAGTATTTCTCACCCTTTAATTGGCTTCCAGTAACAGAAAACAAGATTGTCGTCTCCTTAAAATAAACTCGACAAGAAAGAGGAACAAACAATGCTAAAATTACTCTTGACCTGAAGTGTTTTACACTGCACCGTGTCAAAAATCTGGCGTTTACACCAGATTTGTGTTATTTCGTCAAAGCAGAGTCAAAGTTTAGTCCGTACACCCACATGGTAGCATCATCACCAATCAGTGGAACACAAGTAATAGACTTGCGCAAGAGGCACAACTCACACTGCACCGCAAGTGAGAAGGACTTAACAATGTTTGTTTATCTAGTCTGCATGCGTGAGTGTTTCCACAGGGTCTCACACTCTCTGAGTGACACATCCTGATCAAAGCTCCACGACACTGTCAACACGTCTCATCTCATGTCCCGTAAGGCGAGTGATAATTAGTCCTATGGGCTAATTATCAGGGAAGTGAAGTCAAAAGATATGGCGTGCGGGTTGACATGCATGTGAGCCACAGAAGAGCGACTTGCCGCCGCTTGTTTGCTCGACTGTGAGCCGGCAGCAAGTGACTCGGATTAATGGCAGACAAACACACTGATGATCATTTTCAGCTTTTAACTCCCGCTCACTGACACACATGCTGTGGGATTAATTAACGGACCTGGGGGCAACTGGGGGAATGTCTCTCCAGAATATTCCATGGCCGACACCGGCTGGAGCAGAATCTCCAGTGGGTACATTAGAATCTCCAGTGGGTACATTAGAATTTCCAGTGGATAATTAGAATCTCCAGTGGGTACATTAGAATCTCCAGTGGGTACATTCGAATTTCCAGTGAATATATTAGAATCTCCAGTGGGTACATTATAATCTCCAGTGGGTACATTAGAATCTCCAGTGGGTACCTCAGAGTCTCCAGTGGGTACATTAATATCAACCGTGGGTACATTAGAATCTCCAGTGGGTACATTAGAATCACCAGTGGAACACATTACAATCAACAGTGGGTACATTAGAATCCCCAGTGGGTACATTAGAATCACCAATGGGTAGATTAGAATCTACAGTTGGTACATTAGAATCACCAGTGGGTACATTAGAATCTCCAATGGGTACATTAAAATCACCACTGGGTACATTAGAATCCCCAGTGGGTACATTAAAATCAACAGTGAGTACATTAGAATCTCCATGCGGTACATTCGAATCTCCATGGGGTACATTCGAATCTCTGTGGGTACATTAAAATCAACAGTGGGTACATTATAATCTCCAGTGGGTGGACTAGAATCTCCAGTGGATACATTAAAATCACCAGTGAGTACATTAGAATCTCCAGTGGGTATATTAGAATCTCCAGTGGGAACATTAGAATATACAGTGGGTACATTAAAATCAACAATGGGTACATTACAATCTCCAGTGGGTACACTAGAATCACCAATGGGTAAATTAGAATCTCCAGTTGGTAAATTAGAATCACCAGTGGGTGCATTATAATTAACCATTGGGTACATTAGAATCTACAATGGGTACATTAAAATCACCACTGGGTACATTAGAATCTCCAGTGGGTACATTAAAATCAACAGTGAGTACATTAGAATCTCCAGTGGGTACATTCGAATATCCAGTGGGTACATTAAAATCAACAGTGGGTACATTAAAATCTCCAGTGGGTACATTAGAATCACCAGTGGGTATATTGGAAACTCCAGTGGGTAAAGTAGAATCTCCAGTGGGTACATTAAAATCCCTAGTGGGTAGATTAGAATCCCCAGTGGGTACATTAAAATCAACAGTGGAAACATTAGAATCACCAGTGGGTACATTAGAATCACCAGTGAGCACATTAGAATCTCCAGTGGGTATATTAGAATCACCAGTGGGTGGACTAGAATCTCCAGTGGATACATTAGAATCACCAGTGAGTACATTAAAATCTCCAGTGGGTATATTAGAATCTCCAGTGGGAACATTAGAATATACAGTGGGTACATTAAAATCAACAATGGGTACATTACAATCGCCAGTGGGTACACTAGAATCACCAATGGGTAAATTAGAATCTCCAGTTGGTAAATTAGAATCACCAGTGGGTGCATTAGAATTAACCAGTGGGTACATTAGAATCTACAATGGGTACATTAAAATCACCACTGGGTACATTAGAATCTCCAGTGGGTACATTCAAATCAACAGTGGGTACATTCAAATCTCCAGTGGGTACATTAGAATCACCAGTGGGTATATTGGAAACTCCAGTGGGTAAAGTAGAATCTCCAGTGGGTACATTAAAATCCCTAGTGGGTAGATTAGAATCCCCAGTGGGTACATTAAAATCAACAGTGGAAACATTAGAATCACCAGTGGGTACATTAGAATCACCAGTGAGCACATTAGAATCTCCAGTGGGTATATTAGAATCACCAGTGGGTACATTAGAATCACCAGTGAGTAGATTAGAATCAGAAGTGAGTACATTAGAATCACCAGTGGGTATATTAGTATCTGCAGTGGATAAAGTAGCATCTCCAGTGAGCACATTCGAATCTCCAGTGGGTATATTAGAAACACCAGTGGGGACATTAGAATCTCCAGTGGGTAAATTAAAAATCTCCACTGGGTATATTAGAATCTCCAGTGGGTACATTAGACTCTCCAATGGGTACATTAGAATCACCAAGAGTAGGATTACTAATTCAGTGTCAATATTTGAGTAGTCCCCGGTCGACTCTGCAGTGGAAAAGTTGGGCCCCGAGGTCAAAAAGGTCAAGACCCCTGGGGGTAACATGACTGAGTGAAAACCCAGGGTCATGACTTGAGAGTGAATGGTCTGTTTTATCATTCTGAAGGATTTAAATGATTATATGTTATAATAAAGTGCAGGCAACACATGCTACTTTTCCAACATTTCAGTTATTTTAAATGTATTAAAATATCAATACATTTTAATATCAATACTTTTTTAAGTATTTTACAGTTAATCATGTCATGCATTTATACATGGCACTCTCTGCGAATGCAAATGCCACTCATTTGGAGAACCGGCCCCGCAAGAAGGATAGAACCGATCTGGACGAGTGTCGAATCCACAAGTTAGAAATGTGTCTTCAGTCATGTCATTGTTTGAGAGCACAGATGTCTCACCCTGCAGGATATCCAGTCTGAAAGAGCTGTGAGGACATTTGCAGCCAAGTTTCACACCATGTTCCTTGAAAGCTTTCTGACAAATCAAGTGTCAATTGAGCAAAAGGAAAATAAAGTAGCAGCAGTTGCTCAAACACAGATGGACCCTTGTTTGAAAAGTCCTTGTTTGAAAAGACAACTTCTGCGAATTCTGACACCAACATTAAAACGATCCTTAAATACTCCTAAACTCTCACGTTGGCTTCCAACAACAAGCTTACGAGCATTACCGCAGACTGTTGAAGATACAGTAAGAAGAGGACATCACAACTTTTGCTGGTAAGAAATTTACACCCGCACTCGCTGGCTTCAAGCAACGTTGTGCAACTTCAACATCTGATTGAAACTTTCATTGATTGTGTTTGCAAGATAAGCTTCAAAGTGGTGCAAGCTGAGTATGAAAAGATGACAGTTGTAAAAAAGAAAGTACTTTTTTGTTTTTTTACACCGAAATTGTGTGAATGCTCCAAAGCATTCACACATATGGTTTTCCACACCAAAATTCATCTTTTTATTCTGTTACGGTTGGGTTGCAGCTTACTGCGCGGTTCGTTCTCCCCGGATGCAAATGGACGACTCAGGACAGGACTTGCAGGTAGGAACATGATTTAATCTTGAAAAACTCAAAGAGGTACAAAAACAGAAAACAACGCGACCTGGACAAGGTGCTGATCGCACTTGAAGCTAAGTACTTAGCATGGGCTAGGAGGCAAGCAAAACTTACCTAACAGTAGCGTGAAGCAAACAAAGAAGCCAGGCCGACTGACTGGCAAAGGCAGTCTTAAAGGGGAACATTATCACCAGACCTATGTAAGCGTCAATATATACCTTGATGTTGCAGAAAAAGACCATATATTTTTTTAACCGATTTCCGAACTCTAAATGGGTGAATTTTGGCGAATTAAACGCCTTTCCATTATTCGCTCTCGGAGCGATGACGTCACGTTGTGACGTCACATCGGGAAGCAATCCGCCATTTTCTCACTTTCGTCGGTGTGTTGTCGGAGGGTGTAACAACACGAACAGGGACGGATTCAAGTTGCACCAGTGGCCCAAAGATGCGAAAGTGGCAAGAAATTGGACGAAATTTGTTCAAAATACGAGGCTGTGGGGAAAGCCGACGAAATGGTCAGTCGTTTGTTCCGCACACTTTACCGACGAAAGCTATGCTACGACAGAGATGGCAAGAATGTGTGGATATCCTGCGACACTCAAAGCAGATGCTGACATCAACTCCAAAACTGGACAGATCAGCTTTCAGGAAAAGAGAGCGGATGAGGGTATGTCTACAGAATATATTAATTGATGAAAACTTTATTCATTACTCGCGGTTTTACGTAAATGATTATACATAAACTGTGTTTACCAATAATTTAGCTTAAAAACATTTAAATGCAGACAGCCCTGAAATGGGCTGTCTGCACTCTCAAAGTGCATGTTGTTGCCAAATGTATTTCATATGCTGTAAACCTAGTTCATAGTTGTTAGTTTCCTTTAATGCCAAACAAACACATACCAATCGTTGGTTAGAAGGCGATCGCCGAATTCGTCCTCGCTTTCTCCTGTGTCGCTGGATATCGTGTCGTTTTCGTCGGTTTCGCTTGCATACGGTTCAAATCGATATGGCTCAATAGCTTCAGTTTCTTCTTCAATTTCGTTTTCGCTACCTGCCTCCACACTACAACCATCTGTTTCAATACATGCTTAATCTGTTGAATCGCTTAAGCCGCTGAAATCCGAGTCTGAATCCGAGCTAATGTCGCTATACCTTGCTGTTCTATCCGCCATGTTTGTTTGTATTGGCATCACTGTGTGACGTCACAGGAAAATGGACGGGTGTATATAACGATGGTTAAAATCAGGCACTTTAAAGCTTTTTTTAGGGATATTGCGTGATATGTAACATTTTGAAAAAAACTTTGAAAAATAAAAGCCACTGGGAACTGATTTTTAATGGTTTTAACCCTTCTGAAATTGTGATAATGTTCCCCTTTAAATAATGTCTCTTGATGAGAAACAGGTGAGCGTCCCGAACACCAGAGGCAGGTGAAAATAATAAGTAGCCATGGTAACTAAACAAACTCAGAGGTGCACAAACAGGAACAAAAGGAGTCCAAAACTAACAGAAAACACAAACATGATCCTGACTACGGATCATGACATATTCAACGTATTATTATTATTCTTCTTCCACTCGAATTGACTAAAGCGGCACCACTAGCTTATATGGTGTCGAATGGGTTCTACAAATTGTGAGTTCATATATTTTATTTCTTAATTTTTTTCACGTTTAATGTTTTTTGCAAATAAAATTTTGACAGTACCACATAAGATATGTTTTAATTGCTGATGCGGGTTTATTGATTTTTAAATGCGACAGAAAATAACCCCTTTTTGTACACTGTTGATGTGTTTCAATGTACGATAAATATGTTCCAGTATAGTATTTCTCCAGCAATGGTCATGTGGTGACATCAATTATGGTATGTTGAGAGGTAGCCATTGAAGTCGGACATCACTGAGGGCCTAGGTGGGAAACGCACGGCCCGCCACTGTTAAGAGCTATATAAATAAATTGCGGTTGATTGATCTTCACCTCCGTCAAAAAAAATCAAGAGCACAGTTCTGACTGCGCGGAAAAATTAAGGGTTCCAAAAAATAGCATACAGCGTTTTAAAAAATTCACTGTATAAAAATTTGGTGCAGAAAAATGTGTTCAAAACTCAAATTTTCGAGACTTGTATCACATGACTGCAATCGTTACACTTGATTGGCTGCTTCCGACACGGTTACTTCAGTCTTCATTTTTTAAAAGTGGATATTGAGTTTTAAGCAACACATTTTCTACTGATTTTCTACTACCAGACTTTTGAAACACACATGTTACCTATAAATTTTTATCCAACGAAAGTTCAGCATGATTTGATGATTAAAAAAAATGTGGTCGACAAAAAATCGAATTGCGTAACACAAATTCAGTGTAAAAAAGGCTTCGATGATCATTTTTGACACAACCGTTTTGATGTCTCCCAAGTTTTTAAAACCATTCCCCTTGATGACCCTCTTGAGTTCAGGAAAAAGGAAAAAAAAATCACACCGAGCCTTCTCTAGTTCTTCTCGACCAGGAACTGTCGAGTGCTCAGGGCACTGTGAGCAGATGCGTTGTCATGGTGACGCAGCCACAAGTTGTCATGTCCTTTGATGGAAAGCCATCTAAAGAAAACCTTGATTGTGTGTTATAGGCCAGTGTTTCTTAATCATAGGGCCCATTGTTGCGCTGCTAGCACCCCCTAAAGCAGTGTTTTTCAACCTTTTTTGAGCCAAGGCACATTTTTTGCGTTAAAAAAATCCGGAGGCACACCACCAGCAGAAATCATTAAAAAACGAAACTCAGTTTACAGTAAAAAGTCGTTGTCACAATTGTTGGATATGACTTTAAAGCATAACCAAGCATGCATCACTATAGCTCTTGTCTCAAAGTAGGTGTACTGTCACGACCTGTCACATCACGCCCTGACTTATTTTGAGTTTTTTGCTGTTTTCCTGTGTGTAGTGTTTTAGTTCCTATTTTGGTGTCTTTTTCTCTTTTTTTTGGTATTTTCCTGTAGCAGTTTCATGTCTTCCTTTGAGCGATATTTCCCGCATCTACTTTGTTTTAGCAATGAAGAATATTTCAGTTGTTTTTTTCCTTCTTTGCGGGGACATTTTTGATTGTCATGTCTTGTTCGGATATACATTGTGGACGCCGTCTTTGCTCCACAGTAAGTCTTTGCTGTCGTCCAGCATTCTGTTTTTGTTTACTTTGTAGCCAGTTCAGTTTTAGTTTCGTTCTGAATAGCCTTCCCAAAGCTTCAATGCCTTTTCTTAGGGGCACTCACCTTTTTTTTATTTTTGGTTTAAGCATTAGATACCTTTTGACCTGCACGCTGTTTCCGACATCGACAAAGCAATTAGCCACCTACTGATATGGAAGAGTATTACACGGCTACTCTGCCGAGCTCTAGACAACACTGACACTCAACAACAACACATAATTTGCCGACTATAATTACTGGTTTGCAAAAAATATTTTTAACCCAAAGACGTGAAATTAGATAATCTCCCACGGCACACCAGACTGTATCTCACAGCACAGTGGTTGAAAAGCAATGCCCTATAGGGCCGCCCAAAAATGTTTCTCAGCTGTGGTCCATATGGGCCGCAGCCGTACTCAGTTGTACTTCACTTTTCCACCACCTGTGGCAGTAATGACAATCGCAAACGAACAGAAGAAGTCTGGACCTAAAGTCATAGAGAATTTTCCTAAGCGCAAAAATTAGAACTAAAGTGGTGAAGCTGTATTTTCACTTTCACTTAAATTTTAATGAGTTTTTTTAAGAAACATATGTTATTAATATTAGTATTTTTGATTTAGTTAGAATGTAGTTATTACAGCACTGCCTAATTTCATTTACATATATTTTCATCAGTTTTATGAATCCCTTCTTTTTCAGTATATTTGATCATCATTTATTTTTTAAATCAGCCTGACCTAAGTCTTGATAATAATCTTTGTGATTAAAACATGCTTTCATATCATTTGACAAGGTGTGTCCTGTTAAACTGTAAGTAGGTTATATGTAATTAATAAATATGATAAAAATAAAGAGTAAGATTACTGATTCAATGCTAATATTTAAGTGGGCTCCGGGGCCTCTAGTGGAAAAGTTAGGCCCCGATGTCAAGTAGTTATTAGAGTAATATGCAAAAATATACTCTATTTTATCAAAAATGAATTCACTTAATTTTCAGAATAAAATCAACAACCTGCAGCCGCACTTTGGACACAGACGACTGAATTGACAGATTATGCTTGAAGTCCCTAAAAAAGATCTAACTGTGTCAGGCTCTGTCTCCAAAGGAATGACGACACAGTGGAAACCCATAGAAAAGAGGTATTAATAATTAATTCAGAAATTGTTTTTGTAAAAATAACCTTAGCTTAAAAAAAAAAAGTAAAAGTTTCCTGGTTGTCTGAGGTCTGTACGCTAAAAAAAGAAAACAAAAACAAGAACAGAAATGTCTTGTTGAGTTGGAACATGGCCAGGAACTGAAAAAGCACTTTGCTTCATGTGGCAGCACAGAAACAAAATGCATCAAATATTAAAAAGGTAAACATTTAAACAAGCCGTAACTTTTCCTCCCCAGCTGGCTGACTGACAAGGTTGTTTGTACGGCTGTCATCCTTCGCAGTCCGACTGCTCCCTCTTGATACCACAGCTGCACTTTGAGTTTCACTGTCAATTTACACTCATTTGTACACTCTCATACGGCATCTGACGAAATGCACACAAAAAAATCAATATAAAATTGCAGCACTGATTCACATGAGTGTGACAGGTAAAGGGTGCTAGAACAGGGAGCCCTTTAGGGCCCTGGCCCTTGTTTTTTTTTTAAAGTTAATTTAGATATTTTTTTTATTAATCGCGATTAATAAAAATGCAAAAGTGTGATTAAAGTAATTAAAAAACAATAATTTGACAGCACAAAATGGCATAGCATAAAATAACATAGCATAACGTAGCATAGCATAGCATAGCATGACATGACATAACAACATAACATAACAACAGAGCATAGAATGACATGACATGACATGAAGTGACATTTTCTACTGCTTGTCCCTTTTGGGGTCGCGGGGCACACAACATAACATAACAAACATAACATAACATAACAACATAGTATAGCATGACATGACATAGCATAGCATATCTTAGCATAGCTTAGCATAGCTTAGCATAGCTTAGCATAGCTTAGCATAGCTTAGCATAGCACGGCATGGCATGGCATGGCATCCATCCATCCATCCATCAAGCCATCCATTTACTACCGCTTATCCTTTTTGGGGTCGCGGGGGACATAACATAACATAACATAACATAACAACATAGTATAGCATGACATGACATAGCATAGCATATCTTAGCATAGCTTAGCATAGCTTAGCATAGCTTAGCATAGCTTAGCATAGCTTAGCATAGCTTAGCATAGCTTAGCATAGCACGGCATGGCATGGCATGGCATCCATCCATCCATCCATCAAGCCATCCATTTACTACCGCTTATCCTTTTTGGGGTCGCGGGGGACATAACATAACATAACATTACATAACAACATAGTATAGCATGACATGACATACGATAGCATAGCATAGCATAGCATAGCTTAGCATAGCACGGCATGGCATGGCATTACATGACATTAGATAACATAACAACATAGTATAGCATGACATGACATACGATAGCATAGCATAGCATAGCTTAGCATAGCACGGCATGACATTACATAGTGTGACAGGTAGAGGGTGCTAGAACGGAGCCCTTTGGGACCCTGGGGAGGCTATAAATAAGAGAGGAAGCCCAGCGGCCTTCCCTATGCCCCAAAGCCTGACTTTGAGTGTTTGGTGAGCAGACCTGCTAACTGCTGGGTAGGTGTTGATTTTGGTTTTATCACTTTTGTTAGATGTTTGCAACCACTACATTTTATAAATAATGCGCATACCACTTTTATAGTGTGAACCAGAAACCCAATACCCTGGTAGAAGTGTGGAGTTTAGTGCACATACACTGCCTGCCTGATATTGTGGTTAGGTGTAGCTTTTAGAATGACCTTTGTTGGGTTACTCAATTTTGATTGTTCCATTTGACTAATATGTGCTTTTACAGTGTGTTTGAGCTTTAAAGCTCTGGTTGTAGCCCTGAAGTGCTCTGTGTGATTGATGACCAGTAGTAGCCCTTTCAGGTATGGGGAACATGTCATCGGAATTGTATACATGGTTGCTGCATTCAAGTCCATCTGGCTCATTCAAACTTTTACTACCCCTTTAGCGGGGGTCGGCAACCCAAAACGTTGAAAGATCCATATTGGACAAAAAATACAAAAAACGAATCTATCTATATTAGCTATAATAGCCTACTGTCAAAATAACTGTGTCGCAGGCTGAAGCAAATCTTCGTTGACAGAAATGTTGAAATGTAATATTTATTCTACACATGTTTACAACATTAGAAACCATTAGTAAATCAGAGGCTACTCAGGAGGTGAGATAACTCCTGGAAATTACTGGCTTTTAATGGCCAAAGGTATACAGGTAAAAGCCAGTAAATTAGAATATTTTGAAAAACTTGATTTATTTCAGTAATTGCATTCAAAAGGTGTAACTTGTACATTATATTTATTCATTGCACACAGACTGATGCATTCAAATGTTTATTTCATTTAATTTTGATGATTTGAAGTGGCAACAAATGAAAATCCAAAATTCCGTGTGTCACAAAATTAGAATATTACTTAAGGCTAATACAAAAAAGGGATTTTTAGAAATGTTGGCCAACTGAAAAGTATGAAAATGAAAAATATGAGCATGTACAATACTCAATACTTGGTTGGAGCTCCTTTTGCCTCAATTACTGCGTTAATGCGGCGTGGCATGGAGTCGATGAGTTTCTGGCACTGCTCAGGTGTTATGAGAGCCCAGGTTGCTCTGATAGTGGCCTTCAACTTTTCTGCGTTTTTGGGTCTGGCATTCTGCATCTTCCTTTTCACAATACCCCACAGATTTTCTATGGGGCTAAGGTCAGGGGAGTTGGCGGGCCAATTTAGAACAGAAATACCATGGTCCGTAAACCAGGCACGGGTAGATTTTGCGCTGTGTGCAGGCGCCAAGTCCTGTTGGAACTTGAAATCTCCATCTCCATAGAGCAGGTCAGCAGCAGGAAGCATGAAGTGCTCTAAAACTTGCTGGTAGACGGCTGCGTTGACCCTGGATCTCAGGAAACAGAGTGGACCGACACCAGCAGATGACATGGCACCCCAAACCATCACTGATGGTGGAAACTTTACACTAGACTTCAGGCAACGTGGATCCTGTGCCTCTCCTGTCTTCCTCCAGACTCTGGGACCTCGATTTCCAAAGGAAATGCAAAATTTGCTTTCGTCAGAAAACATGACTTTGGACCACTCAGCAGCAGTCCAGCTGGTGTCGGTCCACTCTGTTTCCTGAGATCCAGGGTCAACGCAGCCGTCTACCAGCAAGTTTTAGAGCACTTCATGCTTCCTGCTGCTGACCTGCTCTATGGAGATGGAGATTTCAAGTTCCAACAGGACTTGGCGCCTGCACACAGCGCAAAATCTACCCGTGCCTGGTTTACGGACCATGGTATTTCTGTTCTAAATTGGCCCGCCAACTCCCCTGACCTTAGCCCCATAGAAAATCTGTGGGGTATTGTGAAAAGGAAGATGCAGAATGCCAGACCCAAAAACGCAGAAGAGTTGAAGGCCACTATCAGAGCAACCTGGGCTCTCATAACACCTGAGCAGTGCCAGAAACTCATCGACTCCATGCCACGCCGCATTAACGCAGTAATTGAGGCAAAAGGAGCTCCAACCAAGTATTGAGTATTGTACATGCTCATATTTTTCATTTTCATACTTTTCAGTTGGCCAACATTTCTAAAAATCCCTTTTTTGTATTAGCCTTACACAATATTCTAATTTTGTGACACACGGAATTTTGGATTTTCATTTGTTGCCACTTCAAATCATCAAAATTAAATGAAATAAACATTTGAATGCATCAGTCTGTGTGCAATGAATAAATATAATGTACAAGTTACACCTTTTGAATGCAATTACTGAAATAAATCAAGTTTTTCAAAATATTCTAATTTACTGGCTTTTACCTGTAGATGTGTGTGTCCAACTTAAAGGAAACGGCAGGCTGTCTTCTTTTAATAGATGTATTACAATCTTTGGCAAGCTAGGTAATGTTTGCTGTGGTCTGGAACAACATGGCACACAAACAACTATCTGAAATGCAGCCAATATTACATACAAATAATGTGTCATGAGACATGCAAAACTAAATTATAAACAAATAGGATAAAAGTAAAGGAAATTAAATGAACTCAAATATAGCTACAAATGAGACATAATGATGCAATATGTACATACAGCTAGCCTAAATAGCATGTTAGTATGGATTAGCTTGCAGTCATGCACTGACCAAATATGCCTGATTAACACTCTAACAAGTCAATAACATCAACAAAGTTCACCTTTGTGCATTCACGCACAGCATAAAGCGTTTGGTGGACAAAATGAGACAAAGGAGTGGAAGATTCAAGTGAGTTCAAGAACCGCCGAAAGTAGTAGGACAAAACGATGTTCACCAAATACTCTCATCAGTGAAGCACAAACACAAACATATTAAACAGTGGACTTTCTAACAATTGGGAAGGTTTGTGTCATGTTTGTCCTCAAACAAAAAATTATACTAAAAAAAATTAAAAAAATTCCCCCAACTTTTTCCATTTTCAATCCTTTTTTTAAAATGCTCCAGGGAGCCTCTAGGGCAGCACTAACGAGCGCCCTAAAACTTCAGTTACCCGGTCAGTCTCTCCAGTCTCCAGTATTAGCAATTTTATTTTGATAATGTGTATTTTCAGATGATGTTTTAGTGTACATTATTGATGTATTTGTTGAATGATACCTTCCCACAGGGAGGAGTGCAACATATAGCGCACTCTTTATCACTGTTTTTCCCACTGTAAACTTGTGCCAATGTAAAGATATGTTGTATTTATTTATTCGGGCTTAGCCTAAGTCAGATTGATTGCATATTTGGTTTATGGTTTGTTTTATTTGAATTCATTATACCCTTACCTATCGTTTGATTATTTGGTTTTATACTATTAGTTTGTGTGTTGTGAATTTGCAGTGGATTGCATGCCCCCTATTAGCTTTAATGTTAATAGTTAAAGTACCAATGATTGTTACACACACACTAGGTGTGGTGAAATTATCCTCTTCATTTGACCCATCACTCTTGATCACCCCCTGGCAGGTCAAGGGAGCATTGGGCAGCAGCGGTGGCCACGCCCGGGAATCATTTTGGTGATTTAACCCCCAATTCCAACCCTTGATGCTGAGTGCCAAGCAGGGAGGTAATGGGTTCCATTTTTATAGTCTTTGGTATGACTGGGGGTTTGAACTCACAACCTATCGATCTCAGGGCGGACACTATTAACCACAAGGCCACTGAGCAGGTCCTACCATCAGTAACCCTTTCCGGCCTAGCCCCCTGGGTAGCCCTATCCCTACTAGCCATTGCCCGTTGTCCTACACTGCAGCCCATCAAACTTTATGTGGAAAATCCTCTACAACAGACTCCTCCTGTGGTAACTTTTACGACTGTATTGAATTAATAAAATTGTTCCTTAGATTTCTACATCAGCCTCTGTCATCCTGGTCATTCTGGACAGCTTACGTGTGGATATTGCCCTGGCCTAGATATTAGTAATTCTCTATAGGATTTACTCATCCTTTCAATTGAGGGTGGCGTTGTCTTCTATAACATAGTGTACTTCGTTTAGGCCACATGAGCGTGCAAAATTAATTTCTGAATGACTTTTTTTTTTGTATTACTTAGTTAATTCTTTCAACCTTTACGTGGCTGCTTAGAGTGCGTTAACTTTCTAAAGTGTTGTAAGCATTATATCACGCCCTTAGCATATTTACTAGGCCCCACTTAACACACATGCATTAGTGATTTGGCAAAGAATAGCTACCAACCTTAGCTATCATTGAATGTACATTCTCTGGCACTGTTTTTGTGTATGTGCATGTGCTCCCGACAGCCGTTAGTGACAGCCATGTACGCCAGACTAATATTCAGGTCGACGAACAATTCTTATTCACCAAAACTGTAAAAATGTTTTATTATTTTAAGGTGTCGTATTCTGCAAAAACAACTTTTCTTACCTGTTGGTACCTATTGTTGTGTATTTTTGATCCTTGTAGGTCCCAAAGATTTGAAATCAAACCATGGAGGCATGGCGGTGATATTTATAAAACAATATTGCCTTTTTCCAAACTTGCAACAAACAATCCGTTTGGAATTGTAGACTTTAGTGACGTATTTTGCATACAGTAGTTACGTCAGCAATATGTGGTGGAGGTTTACCCGAAGAGCTTTGTGCGACTCTGCCTTAGTGTCCCGATACCAATATTTTGGTACCGGTACCAAAATGTATTTCGATACTTTTGGATACTTTTTTAAATAAAGGGGACCACAAAAAATGGCATTATTGGCTGCATTTTAACAAAAAAAAATCTTACAGTACATTAAACATATGTTTCTTATTGCAATCGAAGAACAATTTTGGCCTTAAATAAATAGTAAACATAATAGACAACTTTTTTAGTAGTAATCAAGCAAACAAAGGCTACTAATTAGTCTGCTGACATATGCAGTAACATATTATGTCATTTATCATTCTAATATTTTGTCAAAATTATTAAGGACAAGCTGTAAAAATGGATAATTAATCCACCTGTTCAATTACTGTTTCAGTTTCAACATGTTCTATCTACACTTCTATTATAATGTAATAAACACTTATGTTTTTGTTGTTTGGATACTTTACATTAGTTTTGGATGATACCACAAATTTAGGTATCGATCCGATACAGGATCATACATTGGTCATATTCAAAGTCCTCATGTGTCCAGAAACATTTCCTGAGTTTATAAACATAATATGAATTTAAAAAAAGGAAAAAAGATTCTGTGACGATAAAAAATATTGATGTAATCATAGTAGTATCGACTAGATACGCCATTGTACTTGATATCATTACAGTGGGTGTCAGGTGTAGATCAACCCATGGCATTTGTTTACATTCAGACGTGCTAGATTTTGTTAGCAGTGTGTGTAGTGAAGCATGTTTAGCTATTCCTCATCCTGCAGGGATGATACTTGTAAGAAACATACTTTATTTGTCGCCATGGAGACCAGGATTAGTTAGGATTAGTTAAAGAAAAAAAATTGGGAACCGGTACTTATCAGAGTATAGTACCGTTTTTGATTCATTAGTACCGCGATACTATACTAGTACCGCTATACCGTAGAACCCTACTCTACCTTTTTTATTCAGTCGTAGTCCGAAGTTGTAGTCAATAAGTTCAATAAGTTGTGGGGCAGACTGGCTCGTACATGCACATGCATGTATGATGGTTGTTGCCATTTCTAATAAACAGTAGCCTTTAGTTTTAACTTAGAGTTACAGACTTTGGCACGTAAATAAGACGGCACACAAAACGATGCATTTTAAAGAGAAGGTCAGAAACCAGCTGGAAGATGGCCTGTAAAAGAAAATATATGCAACATTTCTCTCTGGATGCCTTCCCTTCCCTTTCCCTTATCTCTCCTGCTTGCTTCTTTGTTTTGCTGTGTCTTAACTTATGTATATGTGCTTTGCTTTAGTTTTTTTCCTAGGCTCAAACTAATCCCGCCTCTAAGGTATTTAGTTTGGGACTTGCTTTTTTCTCCTCTTTCCTTCATGTTTACATTTTTTTCTACCTTTTTTACGGGTCACTGCTCATGCAGCGACCCGATCAGTGTTCCCATTCTGTCCACCCTGTGACTCTGTCTGATCTTGGACAGGTTTGCACTGAAAATATAAATTTGTTGTACTTTCTAAGTGCAATGACAAATAAGTACCATCCATTCCATCCATCCATCCAAAATCTATGCAACATTTTGACCCCAAGCACTGCTTTACATGTTATGTAGACCCCAAGGAAGTATTTTGAATGTAGAAACAAAATCATAATATGTCTCCTTTAAGATGTGTTGAGTTGAGATGAGTTGGCTCCGCTACCCTCACTTGCTGAGTCGGATTCATCATCTTGCATGAACCGCAGGATTTCAAGATCTAAAAACGATTTAATCTCCGTCGCCATCAGACTCCTTAACTGACAGGATTTTAGAATGTTCAAAAAATTAATTAAAAACCACCTCATAACACTGGACAGTCCACATTACATCTCAATTGCAGATAAATAATTGCACAATTTCTTGTATTTATTAATATTGTATGCTGTTTTTATTCATTTTTTATTAGTTGTTCTTCTACCATTTGTTCTATTTTTAATGATGTTCGTTTTTTTCTTCTGTGCCGTGATAATAAACTTTGAATTGAATTGAATCAAATTAATTGAGGAGCGAGCAGAAGACTTAAAAGAGTTTTCTTTTAACTTGTTCATATTATGTGTATATGTACTGGCGAATGAGCGTGTGCCATGTTTGTGATTTAATGGATTATTATCATTCTATCCATATCCTATTTATTTATATCAACTAAGTCCCATGTACTGTCCTTCCGGGACCTGTGTCCGAGCTTGCTCTAGTGTAGGGAGGTACGGTATACCGGTATTAATAAAGTACCGCGGTACTAATGAATTGGAAACAGTAATATATGGGTTTTGAAAAATACCGCTACCGTTTTTTTTCAGCGACATGTTGCTGTGTGGCGCGTGATAAGTGTGTCAAAACGCGCACACAAAGCGAATTCAAGCAATAACATCGTGGAGAGGAAGAATGGCAAAAAACTGCAATTCTACTGGTTAATAAAGAGGGTGCGTGAAGCTCAATATGGAGGTATTTGGGCTTCAAAACTAACGCAAAAAGGTGAAGCTTTAAACAGAGAAGCTTTAAAACACACCTTGCCAAACGTGACGATTAGTATTACCACCTTTGCTTCAAACTTAGGAAAACATTCAAATAATAATCATTCAGATCCACACAAGGAGTTATAAAGAGTGACAGGTAATAATGTAGTTGTTACACCTTTCCAGCTGTTCGGCTCCCATGCAGACCGTAGTCGAGGAGCCCAGGGCAGACGTTCCCTCCAGGGCTGATGTGTTACACCCTTCACTTTACCCGGCAATGGATCTGCTAAGCTCGGTTTACGGGTCAGAATGACGAGGCTGCCGATTCGTGACAATCTGGTTGCGTTATTATTAGTTTTGCAGGACTCAACCGGACTCGTTCATCCTTCTACTGCGCAGTGCACATTGCACATTCTACCTCTCTCTCTTTACTCGCCCACTCACTCACTGACGTCACTTAGCCAACACGTTGCCATTCTTGCAAACACACACACGCTACTCTCATAAGTTAACCAGCTCCTCTGTTGTGCACATGTAGTTACGTAGACGCGCACACAGCTGCTTGGCTTAATGCCAACTATTAGCGAAATTAAAACTGCCCAATTAGCGTCAACTAATGCAATTTTGTAACAAATTCTTAAAATTTGTGTTTTATATTTAACAATGTGTGTTTTACATTGTATATGGCTTATGCGTGTACTTTTTTGTTTTTTAGTACTTACCGGTACTAATAATTGTATTTTTCTTCAAGCACAGACCAGGAGGGGCAACCATAAATCATGAAGTATTTAATATAATGTCAATAAAGCTTTTTATTCTATTTTAACCTAATCCTTGATTATGGCAGACCATATGTAATATGGAAACGTGTAAATTGTTCTTTGAGTGCAACAAGAAAAGCCCAATGTGTTTAATGCCTTTTATTTTTTAACCATCTAAAATTGTTCTTTGACTCCATTAGGAAACATATGTTTAATGTATTGTAAGATGTTTTGTTAAAATATAGCCAATACTGAAATTGTTTGTAGTTCCCTTTATCTTTTAAAAGTACCGAAAAGTATCAATATACATTTTGGTATTGGTACTGATACCAAATTATTGGTATCGGAACAACCCTACTAAAAACACACAACTTTCCCACTGAACTATGTGGGCATTATAAAAAAAATGTCTAGTAGTACCATATACATTTCATAAATACACCCATGGAACCCATTTACTTGGCCTGATGGGTAATATGCAAAACACTCTCCACACCTGGACATGTTTGCCGCATTTAAGTTAATTGAGGGACATCTATAGAAATGGATGGATGGCGAGATATATCTGATGGATTACAAAACTTTAAAGGCCTACTGAAACCTACTACTACCGGCCACGCAGTCTGATAGTTTATACATCAATGATGAAATCTTAACATTGCAACACATGCCAATACGGCCGGGTTAGCTCACTAAAGTGCAATTTTAAATTTCGCGCCGAAATATCCTGCTGAAAACGTTTCGGTATGATGACGCCTGCGCGTGACGTCATGGATTGTAGAGAACATTTTGGGACAGCATGGTGGCCAGCTATTAAGTCGTCTGTTTTCATCGCAAAATTCCACAGTATTCTGGACATCTGTGTTGGTGAATCTTTTGCAATTTGTTCAGAGACTCTTACCAGGAGGACTTTGAGTTGGATTCGCAGACGCGGTACCGTGAGTACGCTGCTGCGGCTTCCAAACGTTTGATCGCTTGCCCGTACGTGCGTGCCGCTATGTGCATGTCACGTATGTAATTTTGGGGACTTTGGGGAAATATATGTGCTGTATGAACTTTGGGGAGGTGAACGGTACTTTGGGCTGTGGGATTGAGTGTGTTGTGCAGGTGTTTGAGTTGTATTGGCGGGTTATATGGACTGGAGGGGGGAGGTGTTTGTTATGCGGGATTAATTGGTGGCATATTAAATATAAGCCTGGTTGTGTTGTGGCTAATAGAGTATATATACGTCTTGTGTTTATTTACTGTTTTAGTCATTCCCAGCTGAATATCAGATCCCACCCGCCTCTCACAGCATCTTCCCTATCTGAATCGCTCCCACTGCCTTCTAGTCCTTCATATCGTCTGCTACTTCCGGTACAGGCAAGGCTTTTTTATCAGCGACCAAAAGTTGCGAACTTTATCGTCGATGTTCTCTACTAAATCCTTTCAGCAAAAATATGGCAATATCGCGAAATGATCAAATATGACACATAGAATGGACCTGCTATCCCCGTTTAAGTAAGAAAATCGCATTTCAGTAGGCCTTAAGGAGGTCGTCAGGGAAGTAAACAAGTTAGGAATGGTTCACATAATCTTAATAGTCAATGTTTTATCGTTTATACTTCATATTGTAGTGACAGGCAATCTAACCTGGCGCACACATATTGGCAGGCAATCTTAATCATTAATTAGAATGACTGTTTTATGGGTGGCACCCCTGTGCCACTCCTGGACACGCCACTGGTACTTAGGTGGCCTCATCAGCGCCATTGGAAACTGCAGATAGGGTGTACCTAATGAAGTGTCCAGTGAATGTATTTCCAAGCAGACGTACGGAGGACGGCACACTCTTGTGAGCCTGGGTGGCTGCTAAATATTAAAATAACATACAGCGAGGAAGAGCAATGGAGGGAAAGACGCTGTGGGAGCTGCAGAGGGAGGTGACTGGTTGGTGTTACACAAGGAAACGTCCGGAAACATCAGCAATCGCACGGATAACAGCAGCAGGAACGTTGGGAGCGATAAGCGTGCCATTTATCAGAGGCCCTACTGTTGAGTATCCACTTAGACACCTGCTAGCGAAGTGTGTGAGAGCGGCACAGAGGCAGGAGGACATGAGCAGAGGTGAGGACACATGAGTGGAAAGTGAGTTCATATGCAGGATTCATAAATGTATGCATGTGGAAGAAGAATGAAAAGTGCCCACTGAGATCCGCTGGGCACCAAGCAGATACGAGTTCTGAGGGAAAATATGTTTTGAAGGCCTTCTTTGAAGTAATGCAAGCCAATGATGCTTATTATCATGCTGCTTTTGTTTTTGCTGTATTTCTAAAACAAACCGCAGGGAAACACAATATGGTTTCATTTCTGCAATTTTCACTTTCTTTTTTTTACCTTTTTCAACTCGGAGCACATCTTGGAATAATTTTAGTTTATTTACCGTATTTTCCGGACTGTAAGGCGCACTTAAAACTTTTCTCAAAACTCGACAGTACGCCTTCTAACCCGGTGCGCCTAATGTAAGGAATAAGTTTGGTTGAGCTTACCCACCTCGAAGCTATTTCGTTTGGTACATTGTGTAATGATAAGTGTGACCAGTAGATGGCAGTCAAACATAAGAGATAAGTGTAGGCTGCACTATGACGGCAATATGACTCAAGTAAAGAACACCAACATTTTATGTTCCATTGAAATTATAGAACATTACACACGGCGCTCAAAAATCCATCAAAATGTTTTAGTACGACTTTGGTAAGCTATGAAGCTGCACCACTTGATGGATTGTACTGTGCTTCAACATACGAGTATCATTATGGTGTGTGCATAAGGTAAAACATAATTTGGCGTTTTGTTTCGCATTATTATGCAAAAGGAACTTTTCTTACCTTCTGGTACCTGCTGATCTGTATTTGGGATCTGCATAAATCCTGGAAAGTTGCGCACATCCGCCTTTGTAGTACGTACCGACACCGTAGTCCATAAGCTGCTTTTTTTTAACCATTATCTTCTTATGTGACATTCATCATCCGCTGTTGCCATTTCTAATATAAAGTAGTGTAAAGTTCTTATATCTGTCAGTAAACTTGCCATGAAAGCGCTAAAACATACTGGTGCAGTGAGTTTACATTATTCACCCAAGGAATTTGAGTTATTAGAGTTCCGGTCGGACGGTTTTTCACGGGACAAATTTCCGGTGTTGTTGTTTCCGGATGAGGAGATGCTGCTCCGTTATTGATTGAAGTAAAGTCTGAAAGTCATTAAAACAGTTAGCTCCATCTTTTGACACGTCTTCCACTCCCGTCCTTGCACGCTACACCGCTACAACAAAGATGACGGGGAGAAGACGCTGTCGAAGGTGAGCCACGTAAATAAGACCGCCCACAAAACGGCGCATCCTGAAGCGACTGTCAGAAAGCGACTTGAAGATGATCTGTAAAACATAATCTATGCAACATTTTGACCAAAGAACCACCATTACATGTTATGTAGACCACAAGGAAGTGTTTTCAATTTAGAAAAAAATTATAATAATATGACTCCTTTAAAGCGCCCTATAATCCGGTGCACCTAATATATGAAAAAAGATCGAAAATTGACATTCAGCGGCAGTGCGCCTTATAATCTGATGCGCCCTGTGGTCCGGAAAATATGGTACTTCTTTTAACTAATTTATTGGTTCTAGTTATATACATGTACAGTATTTCCTTGAATTGCCGCCGGGTATATATTATCCGCATGCCTCGTTTTACCGCCGGGTCAAACTTGTTTAGCAAAATAATTAGCGCATGTCTCGTTTTACCGCCGGGTCAAACTTGTTTCGCAGAATAATTAGCATATGCCTCGTTTTACCGCCGGGTCACACTCGTCACGTCACGAGTGACACTTCACCTTTCAAAGCATCATTTTCCAAAATGGAGAAGGCTAATTTCAATAATTTAAAATCGCATAAAGGGAAGAAGATAAAGAGCTATTCAGTAGGATTTAAGGTCCAAGCTATTTAATATGCTAAAAAGAACAGTAAAAATGTTTTATTAATAAAGCTGCGTGTGTCAAATATGAGTCATTAAATGACTCCCGCCTCATGGTGGTAGAGGGCGCTAGTGATCCCAGGAATCATTCTTGCGACTACTCGGCTGCAGAAGAAGTGACAACAACAGTTTTCTAAACTGGACTTTCAATCGAAGCAGGAAGTAATAATTAAAGGAAGATCTCCATCGAGACAGAGAGACTTTTAAAACTGAAGAAAGATAAGGAAGACTTCTATAAACAAGTTATCGATGCTTTTGTTCAGAAGGAGCGGCGCATGGACTTCACTTATAAGTAAAGGTAAGACCATAATAAAGTTTTTTTTATTAAATGTGCTTTTCATGATGGCATCCTTACATCACACTCAAATTTATAAGCGCAGGCCTAAATTTACCGCATGTCTTTGGTAAGCGCCGGAGTGAGAAGAGGTTTTAAATTTATAAGCGCAGGCCTAAATTTACCGCATGCCTTTGGTAAGCGCCGGAGTGAGAAGAGGTTTTAAATTAATTACCGCCCCGGCGCTAATTCAAGGAAATACGGTATGCATGGTATTCCTGAGCGAAGTGCATGTTCTGAAAAAGAAGGGCGGTTCAACATTATATATAGCACATGGCATTTTTGCACAGATTGGATTTATTTTCCATTTGAAAAAATAGCATGAAAAAAATCTAAACTGCCTGTTCAGTATGCTGCAAAACAGAACGCACTGCATTTATACCTTTAAGTAGGGCTGTCAATCTTAACGCGTTAACAGATGTGATAAATAAATACAAAATTATCGCGTTATCAAATATGAACGTGCATCTGTTAAACAGTCTGTGATTGCAAGGAGGGTAAGCCCAGTGCGCTTTAAAACACAACTTTGGATAAAACTAAAGTGACTTTTTGGTATTGCAGCGACAGACGTTTTTATTATCGGCGCACATCAAGTTTAAAATACCATCTTAAAGTGAAACACGCACTCCAGGAAGGCGCTGACATTGTTGTCAATCCTCTTGGCGATCTTTTTTGTAAACGCGACAAATCTTGTGACTTTTCGTGGGGATATTGGAGACTTTTTTTGTGTCTCTGAGACTTTGAGGTAAAAATAAGCTGCAATCACAGTCCTCAGCGAACAAGTAATCAAACAAGTATCAAGAAAAGTAGCACAGATTTGTTATGCATATGCCTTTGCTAAACGGACAACCACCGCATGCAGGACTTCTATCATCTGTGAAGACCGAGTCTGCAAGAAGATGTCATATCACCACCGTTATGTATATGTCGGACAATACCTTGGAGAAGCACAATTACATCAAGGATAAACCATCTGTATTACAAAAACAAGAGCATCAACTTGCAACTACAGACTAAATGTGAATTTATTTTGCTTCCTGGAGAAAGTTAATCACAACGAGCTGGGGTCACATTGTACCGAAAGAGTCAGCATTGTCATCTGAAAAAGGTAAACAAGCTTGTTTGTTTAACAACTGTTTAAACCAAAGAAGAGTAAATGGTGCACTGTTAAGTTGTTTATGAGTGTATTTACTCCATTATTAATTAGTTAACTATACCTTTTTTGCAGTGGTGGGCCGTGCGTTTCCCACCTAGGCCTTCAGTGATGTCCGACTTCAATGATTACCATAATTGATGTCACCACATGACCATTGCTGGAGAAATACTATACATGAACACATTTACCGGGCATTGAATCACCACCAACAGTGTACATAACAGGTTATTTTCTGGCGCATTTAAAAATCAATAAACCCGCATCAGCAATTAAAACATATCTTATGTGGTACGGTCAAAATTAAAATTGCAAAAAACATATTAAACGTGAAAAAATAACGAAAAAACATATCTGAACTCACAATCTGTAGAAACCATTCGAGCTTCCGGGGTTGGCTGTCATCGTCTCACAAGATATAGTTTCTCTTTAAATATCCTTCTTGAAAATGGCCTTGCAAATATATGTGTTGTCTTGTCTAAACATAAAAGATGCAGACGAGGCTTGTTGGCTGAGTTCTTAAAATTTACTCCACAAGGTGCTCATCACAAACATCCCGCTGCTGGCTGAACGCGGCTACTGCGCATGCTCTGCACTACTGTGGCATGCTGGGTAATGGAGTTCTTCTTTTACCTAGCTCATAACATCGCCATATATATCTGCCTTAGGCCATCTAGAAGGCCTTACTGACAACAACCCGTAATCTGATTGGCTATTGCAACTGTCTATCAACTGTATGTCCCCGTTCACTTACAGTGCACGGACGCCTGCATTGTTAATTCTGAAGGCTTCGAGCAGATTTGGTACAGCATGGCAACATAAGCTAGCTGAATTCTGATTGGATAAAAACTCTATAAACTAAAAACAACAGTACTGGATGGAGCATAATATGACTTTTAGATATTTAGGGAAAGTAAATAAAAAAACGACTTATATCTTTAATTATGATCATGATTTCTGGTTAAGTTAGGCCAGCAGAGAAGTCCTTGCTGGCCCTGACGGCACACCACTGCTTGTTTGCAAGATTACTGCAAACTGCAAAGACTTTCAAAATGTGCACTTAATTTTTACTATGGTTATTTTCACCAAGTTTTAAGCAAATCAAGGACTTGCAGTTAGACTTAGACAAACTTTATTGATCCACAAGGGAAATTGTTCCACACAGTAGCTCAGTTACAAAGGATGGAAAGGGTAAGGCTGCGATGAGGTGGCGACTTGTCCAGGGTGTACCCCGCCTTCCGCCCGATTGTAGCTGAGATAGGCTCCAGCACCCCCCCGCAAACCCGAAAGGGACAAGCGGTAGAAAATGGATGGATGGATGGAAAGGGTAAGGAAAAAAAGTGTTTCAGTAAAACACTTAAAACATTTTCTTATGTGACATTCTGACTACTAAATTGCATTCGTACCCAAATATTGGGGTAACTTCTCAACCTAAACGCTCACTAATAGTATACACAATTTTATAATTTGCACACGCTGTCTAGCGCATGGTATTTGGATCTTAGTAATTCAGGCCAGTCAACATGTAAAATGTGCCTACTCAGTGGCCTAGTGGTTAGAGTGTCCGCCCTGAGATCGGTAGGTTGTGAGTTCAAATCCCGGCCGAGTCATACCAAAGACTATAAAAATGGGACCCATTACCTCCCTGCTTGGCACTCAGCATCAAGGGTTGGAAATTGGGGGTTAAATCACCAAAATGATTCCCGGGCGCGGCCACCGCTGCTGCCCACTGCTCCCCTCACCTCCCAGGGGGTGATCAAGGGTGATGGGTCAAATGCAGAGAATAATCTCGCCACACCTAGTGTGTGTGTGACAATCATTGGTACTTTAACTTTAACTTTAAAATATATGGTTTGAATGCATGATCAGTATAAGGCCCCGTTTACACTAAGCCGGATAAGGTTATCCAGGGTAAATTACACCTAACCTTACCCGTGTCCACACACAACAATGCCACCGTTTAAGATCCCCGCCCTCCGTCTGCCGGCGCAAGGCGACCTAGTACGCATGCGTGAAAAAAAAATATTAAAAGAGCTATATTGTAAATAGTTTGCTGTGCATTTTACATTTGTTTGCTGTGTTTTGTGTGCAAGTTTTTAAATTAAAACGTATCTCCTTTGAACAATATCCAGTGTTGTGGTATTTCAATGAACTAGAATCCAGTAAGCTGTGGGGCCCTATTGTAGTGAAACATTGTTGTGGGTCGACTCCGCCGTTGGGGTATTCTTTCGTGAGATATGGCGTCAGGGGATAAGCTGGCTCACCCAAAATAAAAACAGGGACCAGATCTTCATATTCCAGCAGTTGTTTGGGACATGAGGAGTTGGTTCCATCTTTTAGCTGCGCGCTAATGGCGGCGTTAGCGAAGCTGCGGGCATCATGCACACACTGCCTGGCCATTTCACAGTCACATCCATAAAGCAAGATTTGTAGTCACACGCTGCCTGTATCACATCCACGGTAGGAAGGGACCAAGTTTTTCGGTAAATAGACTCACAGCTGCGAAAGTTCTCTTGCCGTCTGAGATGTGTTGTGTCCAAACAATCGCGCGTTTCCGTCTCTTAAGGTATTCATGTGTGATTTCCACAAGTGTCTAAACATGTAGAAGAAGGATAAACACAGGCATGTCTGAATGACTAGCCTCCATTTGTTTGGCTTCGGTTGTTATGACGCTGGCTGTGGCGCGTTCTTTCTGGCGTCACTTTCTGTATGGGTGGGTTCTTTCTGACGTCACTTCCTGTATGGGCGCTGTCTTTCTGGCGTCACTTCCTCTCCGAACTCAGTTTGTAAACGATCAATGGGTCCATACAAAGCTAAGAGCCGGAGATTCAAGAAATACACTACTGACTTACCCATGTAAAAATTTGTCCGAGGAGGGGGACCTTAAACGCTGGTTTAGTGTGGCTGAAACGGGGCTTAGGCTAAATAATTATTCGTTTAAAGGGGAACATTATCACCAGACCTATGTAAGCGTCAATATATACCTTGATGTTGCAGAAAAAAGACCATATATTTTTTTAACCGATTTCCAAACTCTAAATGGGTGAATTTTGGCAAATTATACGCCACATCGGGAAGCAATCCGCCATTTTCTCAAACACATTACAAACACCGAGTCAAATCAGCTCTGTTATTTTCCGTTTTTTCGACTGTTTTCCGTACCTTGGAGACATCATGCCTCGTCGGTGTGTTGTCGGAAGGTGTAACAACACGAACAGGGACGGATTCAAGTTGCACCAGTGGCCCAAAGATGCGAAAGTGGCAAGAAATTGAACGTTTGTTCCGCACACTTTACCGACGAAAGCTATGCTACGACAGAGATGGCAAGAATGTGTGGATATCCTGCAACACTCAAAGCAGAAGCATTTCCAACGATAAAGTCAAAGAAATCTGCGAGCGGATGAGGGTATGTCTACAGAATATATTAATTTATGAAAACTGGGCTGTCTGCACTCTCAAAGTGCATGTTGTTGCCAAATGTATTTCATATGCTGTAAACCTAGTTCGTAGTTGTTAGTTTCCTTTAATGCCAAACAAACACATACCAATCGTTGGTTAGAAGGCGATCGCCGAATTCGTCCTCGCTTTCTCCCGTGTCGCTGACTGTCGTGTCGTTTTCGGCGGTTTCGCTTGCATACGGTTCAAACCGATATGGCTCAATAGCTTCAGTTTCTTCTTCAATTTCGTTTTCGCTACCTGCCTCCACACTACAACCATGCGTTTCAATACATGCGTAATCTGTTGAATCGCTTAAGCCGCTGAAATCCAAGTCTGAATCCGAGCTAATGTCGCTATTCCTTGCGGTTCTATCCGCCATGTTTGTTTGTATCGGCATCACTATGTGACGTCACAGGAAAATGGACGGGTGTATATAACGATGGTTAAAATCAGGCACTTTGAAGCTTTTTTTAGGGATTGCGTGATGGGTAAAATTTTGAAAAAAACTTCAAAAAATAAAATAAGCCACTGGGAACTGATTTTTAATGGTTTTAACCCTTCTGAAATTGTGATAATGTTCCCCTTTAAGGGGTTAAACGACTTAGTGTAGACATGGCCTAATAGAGGGGTCTACAATTAAATCAACTCCACTTCTTCCTACTCTTTTTTTTTTCTTGGACATGTTGAATTGTAGAAATGTAACCATGCAATGTTCCCAAATGTAACTAATTAACCATGTGTGAAACAAATAAACTATACCATTCTAAGATGCCAGGATCTGTTTAACTAAAGGTTGTTTTGATTGTTAAAACAAATACAAAGAAATTAGTAACTGATGTTGTGACTTGTAATGTTGCAATTACAGCAAATTTACATACAATGCACTCGCAGTTATTTTTTTCAATACAGATGGATGCCGATCTTTTAGTAGCTGCCATCTGGAAACAAAGCAGACATTTGTCTCAATCCCACAGTGCTGCAAATTAACATATTTGGATTATTCAGTTGAAGTCCAACAAGGTCATCGATTCTCTCGCAGCAGAAGACCCTGAGGTTGATTTTAAAATGCCGATCAGCAGTATGTGTGAGTTAAGATGTACGATGGAAATAAATAAGCAGAGGGAGACAGTGTGTGTGTGTGTACGTGTGTGTGTAAAGCAAGTGAGAAAGAGACAGAGACAAGGAGACAGCTCCCAGCAGAAGTCTAACACAACAACGTGTCTTGCTGACGGATGATAGGTTGGGGCCGGCTGGTCAGCCATGCGAGGATCCCATTCCCTCCTGAACACGCCTTCACTGACATCAGCACTACACAGGAGAGGAAAGGAGAAAAAGAGAAGGAAAAGGAAAGAAACGAAATGGAGCCTCAAAACGCAGTATGATACTCCTGTATACCCTAAAAAATGCACCCTTAACTAACCCCTGTTGAATATGATCTACTAAGACTGTAGGTACGAAAAAGTGCAAAAGTGGTGATGATTACACATATTAAATTAAAGCTGCAAGCGGCGTTGGACAGTCCCTCGCCCACGTTGCACCGGAGGGTTCATGTGAATTGGCCGCCACGCATGATGCTTGCGCACATCCTTCCCAATGCCCTGACCCAAGATCGGAGCATGTGTAAGGAAGTTAGGACTGATATTGCCGGCACTTTATGATGCCGTCGCATCGCACCCAATACTGTGATTCACCATCAAAATTTTTAGGAAGATCGGAGCATGCGAAAGGAAGTTATTACTGTTATAGTTTTTCACCACAAGGGGGCGAAAATGATTGATTGATTTTTTTATTGATTGAAACTTTTATTAGTAGATTGCACAGTACAGTACATATTCTGTACAATTGACCACTAAATGGTAACACCCGAATAAGTTTTTCAACTTGTTTAAATCGGGGTCCACGTTAATCAATTGATGGTAAAATGATGCCGTCGCATCGCACCCAATACTGTGATTCACCATCAAAAATTTCAGGCAGATCGGAGCATGCGTAAGGAAGTGATTACTGTTATAGTTTTTCACCACAAGGTGGCAATATTGGCGCCACTTTAATGATGCCGTCGTATCGCACCCAATACTGTGATTCACTGTCAAAAATTTCAGAAAGATCAGCGCATGCGTACGGAAGTTATTACTGTTATAGTTTTTCACCACAAGCGGGCGATATTGGTGCCACTTTAATGATGGCGTCCCATCGCACCCAATACTGTGATTCACCATCAACTATTTCAGGAAGATCGGAGCATGCGTAAGGAAGTTATTACTGTTATAGTTTTTCACCACAAGGGGGCGATAAAGGCGCCGCAATAGTCACGCAGTTGCGACCCACCGACACACTTACCCACCATCATTTTAAGAAGATTTGAGCATGTGTAGGGAAGTTATGACTATTATAAGTTTCAACCACAGGGGGGCGATAATAGTACCCCTGCAGTGAAGCAGTTGTATCCCACCCACTACCGTGATTTCCATCCATCTATCCATTTTATACCGCTTGTCCCGAACGAGACAAGCGGTATCGCGGGGATGCTGGAGCCTATCTCAGCTGCATTCGGGCGGTAGGCGGGGTACACCCTGGACAAGTCACCCCCTCATCGCAGGGCCAACACAGATAGACAGACAACATTCACACTCACATTCACACACTAGAGCCAATTTTAGTGTTGCCAATCAACCTATCTCCAGGTGCATGTCTTTGGAGGTGGGAGGAAGCCAGGGTATCCGGAGGGAACCCACGCAAAAAGTTGCGAAAATCAAAGCATATGGAAGGAAGTTATTACTGTTATAGTTTTCCACCACAAGGTTGCGATATTGGCGCCGCAGTAAACATGCAATTGCATTCCACCCAACACCCCAACCCATCCTTTCATCCATTTTCTACCGCTTGTCCCTCTCAAGGTTATGGGGGAGGGGTGCTGGAGCCTATCCCAGCTGCACTCGGGCGGAAGGGGGGCTACACTCTGGACAAGTCGCCACTTAATCTCGCCATCAAAATTTTGAGGGAAATCGGAGTATGTGAAAGAAAGTTTGGACTGTTACAGGTTTCCAACACAAGGGGGTGATATTGGTGCCACAGTAGTAATGCAGTTGTGTCAAAGACAACACGCGAACCCAGCATCAAAACTTTTCGAAAGATCGGAACATGTGTAAGGAAGTCGTGACTGTTATGATTTTCCACCACAAGGGGGCGATAATGGCAGCACGGCAGTCATGCAGTTTCATCCCGCCCGGCACCCCAACCCAGTATCAACAGTTCTAGAAAGATCGGAACATGTGTAAGGAAGTCGTGACTGTTATAATTTTCCACCACAAGGGGGCGATAATGGCAGCACGGCAGTCATGCAGTTTCATCCCGCCCAGCACACCAACCCAGCATCAACAGTTTTAGAAAGATCGGAACATGTGTAAGGAAGTCGTGACTGTTATGATTTTCCACCACAAGGGGGTGATAATGGCAGCACAGCAGTCATGCACTTGCATCCCATCCATTACCGTGATGCACTATCAAAAAGAGCATATGGAAGGAAGTCATGAAGGTTATAATTTTTCACCACAAGGGGGCAATGGTAGTGTCAAAAGGATTGACTAGGCATGATCACACCATGACCTTTAAGCATCATGTCAGTTAGGAGGAAGTTTCGATCATCTAAAGTGCAATAATGACAGTTTGATTGGTTTGGCGTGGGGAAGATTTTGCTGCCAGGCTCCGCCCACTTTGAATGGCTATCAACAGGTGCCCATCGGGGACTTCAAGGCGTCATCAACATCGTTTCTACCAATCAGGACTAAGAACTAAAACTTGTGGAGCCGAGTTATTAACGTGCCACTTTTTCTGGGCATTTTAGAAGCTGTCCTGCAGTGCATCCACAATGGAACACACTTTTTTTGCGCGCTAAAGGTACGCCCTGGGAGACACTGGCACCAACTGCCAATGCATATTGCAAGAAGTTTTTTCATACCAATGAACTGTTGGGAATTTTCTTCATAATGGAGGTCGTGTCCAAATGTATACAACAAATTGAGTGCGAAAAGAACACGCACAAAAAAGGCAAATGGAAATGCGACAAGACTTTTTTTTTAATTTTGATTGAAACTTTTGTTAGTAGATTAAACAGTACGGTACATATTCCGTACAATTGACCACTAAATGGTAACACCCGAATACGTTTTTCAACTTGTTGAAGTCGGGGTCCACGTAAATCAATTCATGGTACAAATATATACTATCAGCATAGTACAGTCATCACACAAGTTAATCATCAGAGTATATACATTGAATTATTTACATTATTTACAATCCGGGGGGTGGGATGTGGGGGGGTTCGGAGGGGGGGTTAGGTTTGGTTGATATCAGCACTTCATCCATCAACAATTGCATCATCAGAGAAATGGACATTGAAACAGTGTAGGTCTGACTTGGTAGGATATGTAAAGCGAGCAGTGAACATAGTGAGTTCAGAAAGCATAAGAACAAGTATATACATTTAAATGATAAATAAATGGGTTATACTTATATAGCGCTTTTCTACCTTCAAGGTACTCGAAGTGCTTTGACAGTATTTCCACATTTACCCATTCACACACACATTCACACACTGATGGCGGGAGCTGCCATGCAAGGCGCTAACCAGCAGCCATCAGGAGCAAGGGGTGAAGTGTCTTGCCCAAGGACACAACGGACGTGACTAGGATGGTAGAAGGTGGGGATTGAACCCCAGTAACCAGCAACACTCCGATTGCTGGCACAGCCACTCTATCAACTTCGCCACATTTGATTATTTACAATACGGGGAGGTGGGATGTGGAGGGGGACAACAACATAAAGCCCCAAAACATACAATTTCAGCTACATCAGTGATTTTCCACTAGTGTGCCGTGAGATACAGTCTGGTGTGCCCTGTAATTTTATCTATTTGGGTTAAAAACATTTTTTGCAAACCAGTAATTATAGTCTGCAAATTATGTGTTGTTGTTGAGTGTCTGTGCTGTCTAGAGCTCGGCAGAGTAACTGTGTAATACTCTTCCATATCAGTAGGTGGCAGCCAGTAGCAAATTGCTTTGTAGATGTCGGAAACAGCGGGAGGCAGTGTGCAGGTAAAAAGGTGTCTAATGCTTAAACCAAAAATAAACAAAAGGTCAGTGCCCCTAAGAAAAGGCATTGAAGCTTAGGAAAGGCTTTGCAAAACGAAACTAAAACTGAACTGGCAACAAAGTAAACAAAAACAGAATGCTGGACGACAGCAAAGACTTACTGTGGAGCAGAGACGGCGTCCACAAAGTACATCTGAAAAAAAGGATAAGAACAACTGAAATATTCTTGATTGCTAAAACAAAGTAGATACAGGAAATATTGCTCAAAGGAAGACATGAAACTGCTACAGGAAAATACCAAAAAAAGAGAAAAAGCCACCAAAATAGGAGCGCAAGACAAGAACTAAAACACTACACACAGGAAAACAGCAAAAAACTCAAAATAAGTCACGGCGTGATGTGACAGGTGGTGACAGTAAACCTACTTTGAGACAAGAGCTATAGTGACGCATGCTTGGTTATGGTTTGAAGTCATAATGATTTCTGCTGGTGGTGTGCCCCCGGATTTTTTCAACGCAAAAAATGTGCCTTGGCTCAAAAAAGGTTGAAAAACACTGAGCTAAAGCCTGGTTGCAAAAGCCACAACAAATACAAACACCTAAACACAATAACATAGAGCTACAACACCACTTTTGGATCGTATCGTTCTACATAAACTAATATCATCCCTGAATCGTATCGGCAACCACAAATTCTGAATCGAATCGTTTTTTAGAACGAATTGTTACACCCCTAATTTCAAGGTATAAATAAATTGTGTTTCACTGTCTTCCTTCTGTTACTGACCTTAAACTCCATTGATTAAGTGCTCTTACGTGTGCATTGAGGTGACTTTAATACGGCCAGCATGGGTTAGATTCCCACTCAGACGGTGAATGACGTAAAGGCCATGCATGCCTTCAAATACTGGCAGTAATGCAGTTAGTTAATCAAATAAATGAGCCACTTTTAACAGCCTCTACTGTATTTTTTGCCTTAAAAAAAGGTATATTTTACTCGTATTTACCATGCTGGCGGTAGAGCGTACGAGAGAAGAAAGGAGTTCATCAAAGAGGCAGCTGGGGAGACGTGAAAAGGGCAGTTAAGCAGACCTTCTCGGTGATTGATTTAAAAATCAATACAATCCCCATGCAGAAGTGAGAGAGGTTAAAGAAAGAGTGTCTTTGGAGAAGAAGGTGAATGATCAAACCTTTCACTTTTAATTTGGGATTAATGTCACTTTTAAATTTCGCCTTTGCTTTTGTCGCCACTTGTTTACTTTTTATGATAATAGAATAGGATGGAGAGTGGCTTTCACAGGCTTCAGTAGTTGTTGACGATCCAAACCACCAACCACTAACTACAACTATCCATCCATCCATTTTCTACCTGCTGGAGCCTATCCCAGCTGCACTCGGGCAGACGAACAGTAAGTGAGACAAAACACATAAAACAACCTAGATTTTATATTTTAAATTGGTGATAAATTGTTATTTGTCTATCATCTGAAGTGATGGAATGACCTGAGTCAGTAGGTCTCCTGTGCCTCATCTGTGTGTGTGTGTGTGTGTGTGTGTGTGTGTGTGTGTGTGTGTGTGTGTGTGTGTGTGTGTGTGTGTGTGTGTGTGTGTGTGTGTGTGTGTGTGTGTGTGTGTGTGTGTGTGTGTGTGTGTGTGTGTGTGTTGTATGTATGCCCTTCTTGAGACATCAACAAGGAACAGTAGCTTCCATATGAGGACTGGTGAACAAGTTAGGACATAAATCATGGTCCCAATACGAAAAACCATTGCATCTAATAGAGAATGTCTCATGTGCACCCCTGCTGGTGAAATCTATCAAAATTAGGGTGGTCCCAAAAAGGAGAGATTTTTCAAATGGACTAAAAATGCTCCCCCTCTGGTCAACATATGAAATAACAAGTGTGTGTGCCAATTTGAAGTGCTCCCCCTGTGGCCAACAGATGGAGTAACAAGTCTGTGTAAGAAATTGAAATGCGCCCCCTTTGGCCATTTTTTTTATTTTTTTTTATTTTTTTTTTCAAAATAAATAATAATATGCATATAGAGATATACTGTAATAACTTGAAGTAAATAATGAAAATTACAAATAAATTGCAAACAAAATATTCACAAAAAAATATTAATTAAATGCAGGCTTTTTCTCACAATGTGTCGACTTTTTTCTTATAAAATCGGGAACAATTTTCTGTTTCTGTAATATAACAATATATCCTCGTAAAAAAATTTTTTTTTAAATTTATTTATTTTATTTTTTATTTTTTATAAAGAAATAATTATGTGTGCTTACGAACTGTATCCCTGCATACTGTATTGATATACGTTGATATATAGTGTATATATTGTGTTTTTATGTTGATTTAATAAAAAAATAAATAAAATACAACTTTTTTTTTTTTTTTTGTCTTGTGCGGCCCGGTACCAATCCCGGTACCAATCAGCCCGGTGGTTGGGGACCACTGTAATAGAGAATGTCTCATTTGCACCCCTGCTGGTGAAATATATTAAAATTAGGGTGGTCTCAAAAAGGAAGATTTTTCAAATTGACTGTGTCCATCCATCCATTTTCTGCAATGAGGTGGCGACTTGTCCAGGGTGTACACCGCCTTCCACCCGATTGTAGCTGAGATAGGCTCCAGCGCCCCCCGCAACCCTGAAGGTAATAAGTGGTAGGAAATGGATGGATGGATGGCATCCATCCATTTTCTACCGCTTGTCCCGTTTGGGATCGCAGGGGGTGCTGGAGCCTATCTCAGCTGCATTCGGGCGGAAGGCGGGGTACACCCTGGACAAGTCGCCACTTCATCGCAGGGCCAACACAGATAGACAGACAACATTCACATTCTGTTTGTCAGTTTTAAAAGTGCTCCCCCTCTGGTCAACATATGAAATAACAAGTGTGTGTACGAAATTGAAATGTGCCCCCTTTGGCCAAAATTAATTTAAAAAAATGAATTAAAAAATGTATATAGAGACACTGTAATAACTTGAAGTAAATAATGAAAATTAAAAACCAATTACAAACAATTTCTTATGAAATTGGGAACAATTTCCTCGTATTCTTTCTGTTTCTGTAATATTACAATATTTTCTCGTAAAATTATAACTTTTTTATGTAAAATTATTACTTTTTAATGCAAAATGGTGACATTTGTCATATAAAATTCTGACTTTTATCACAATATTGACAATGCTTTGGTTGTTCTTGTAAAACAGTGAATTTTTTTGGACTAAAATTATGACTTTTGTCATAATTTTGCCAAGTAAAATTCAGAAAATTTTAAAGTTTTCTTATAAAATTGTGACTTTTGTCAAGTGAAATTACGACTCTTTTTCATAAAATTGCTAAAACGTTTTCTTGTAAAATTGCGACAGTTATTGAGTAAAATTAAAACATTTTATCATAACATTGCACAGATGTTCAGTTTTTCTTGTATACTTTTGACTTGCGTTGAGTAAAATTACAACTTTTTTTTATAATACTGCCAAAAGTTTTTCTTGTGAAGTTCCAACTAATTTTTTACAACACGTTTTTTACGTTTACATAGTATGTATATATTATTGATGTTGTAAATACAAATCTTTATATATGTTGAAAGGGTGGCCTTAAAGAGGTAGGCATTTTTCAGAGGTCGCAAGAAGGAAACAAATACAAGTGTGTGCGTGTGTGCGTGTGTGTGTGTGTGTGTGTGTGTGTGTGTGTGTGTGTGTGTGTGTGTGTGTGTGTGTGTGTGTGTGTGTGTGTGTGTGTGTGTGTGTGTCCAGAGGGATGGAGCGATAGATGTCGTGAAGACTGATGGCAGCCGTGTTAAAGTGTGGCGACATTACCGCCTCATCGCTCCCTCTTCTTCTGTCAGCCTCTTCTGCCTTCCTCGCTGACATTTTGCCGTGTGTAAGAGGCGCTCGCTGGTCAAAATGTCATTCCGAGATTTAGAGCTGTGAACAGTGACTAGTGGAGCCCAGAAAAAGATACAGAGATAGGAAAGAGAGGATGCACATTAAATAGTACTACATCCTTATGGTTGCTTTTTGCCGAAATAAAAAATGCTTATCTTCTATTGTCGTATATTCTCAAACTGTTATTTTTATCCTAAAACAACCAATATTTATGCTGTTGTTTTGCGCTACTTCCTGTGTGTGAGTTGTGGAATACAGAATGTGCATACACCTCATTTACCTAGGGTCTGCACCACTTTTGCACTTGTTATCAATTGCACACACAGGGCCTGATCGACTAAGATAACAAGTGCAAAAGTTGTGCAGACTGTCGTATTTAAATGAGGATTTTGCAAGTACTATACAGGCTGTGGCCATGAAAATACTCATTTCCCTCCATATTATTGACATCATATGTGTTGGCCCTGCGATGAGGTGGCGACTTGTCCAGGGTGTACCCCGCCTTCCGCCCGATTGTAGCTGAGATAGGCTCCAGCGCCCCCGCGACCCCAAAGGGAAAAAGCGGTAGAAAATGGATGGATGGATGATCTAACCCAGGGGTCTTCAACCCAAAATGTTGAAAGAGCCATATTGAACCAAAAATACAACAACAAAACATCTGTCTGGAGCCGCAAAAAATTAAAAGCCTGATATAAGTCTTATAATGTTGTATTTTAATTTTATTCTACACATTTTTGCAACATTGGAAATCATTAGTAAAATGGAGGCTTCTCACAGGAAGAGATAACTCCTGGAAATTACTGGCTCAGAATGACCAAAGGTATAGATGTGTGTGTCCAAGTTAAAGGAAACAGCAGGCTGTTTTATTTTAATAGATTTATTACAATCTTTGCAAGCTGGGTAACGTTTGCTGTGGTCTGGAACAACATGGCACCCAAACAACAATGAGAAATGCAGCCAATATTACATACAGATAATGTGTCATGAGACATGCAAAACTAAATTAAGTACACAGAGGACATTAAATGAGGTCAAATATACCTACAACCGAGGCATAATGATGCAATATGTACATACAGCTAGCCTAAATAGCATGTTAGTATCGATTAGCTTGCGGTCATGGATTGACCAAATATGCCTGATTAGCACTCCACACAAGTCAATAAAATCAACAAAGCTCACCTTTGTGCATTCATGCACGACATAAAACGTTTGGTGGACAAAATGATACAAAGAAGGAGTGGCATAAAACGCATCTTTCTGTGGCAGCGTCGGAGAAAGTTGTGCATGTAAACAAACTACGGTGAGTTCAAGGATTGCTGAAATTAGTAGGACAAAACGGTGCTTGCCAAATACACTCATCAGTGAAGTATGTATAACATAAACAGTGCGATTTCTAACAATTAGGAAGGTCTGTGTCATGTTTGGCCTCTTAAAGAAACCATATTAAAACAAAAAATGTATTTTTTCCCCCCATCTTAACCATTTTCATACATTTTTGAAAAATCTCCAGAAAGCCCTGAGGGCGGCGCTAACCCCTGATCTGAACTCTGTTTTCTTTATGCATTGTTGTTGAACAAGCAGCAAACATCTCTAATATGAACCATGTATTCTGCAAAATAGAATTGCAATCTAGACAACTGAAACTATTTTTTGTGTATCTTTTGTGATATTTCCAGATGCAAGAAAATGCATATTGCGAGACGTTTTTTCATATAGGGGTCCAAAAAAATTAATTTTTGAATGAAACGCGATTCTTAGTTATAAAGATTCTTAATCGATTCAACAAAATCAAAAAACGATTTTTTAGTTTTGTTATCTTTTTATTTGTATTTTTTATTTTATTTTTTTTAAATGTGCTTTGTCCAAATCATGTTATTGACCTTATCGGCTGTACAGATAAACTTTAGAAAATAAAAATGTTGGATACTTCGCTTGTTGCCTTACTTGTTTATTAAATGTTTGGGTAGAATTTTATTAAACAAAACCAGTTTTCTTTTAAGCAATACAAACATTTTTTAGAGCTGTTTGTTTATTTTGTGGAGGAATGTAGTTAATTCTAGAACTGGCAACCATTGTTATTAAAAATGTTTTATTGATTATAAATAAGTAATTAGTTTAAATCTAGAATCGATTCTGAATCAAAACGTTACCCCTAAGAATCAAATCGAATCGTTTGGTGTCCAAAGATTCACAGCCATAATGTGTATTTTAATATAGATATCCTATATGAAAAAAGTCATTTAAAAAAACCCAGCAGACACCAAAACGCTATAAAATAAAACAATTATGTTGCTGAATAAATATGTGTAATATTTTTATTTGTAACAGTCCATATGTGTTGACAAGCATACGTAGCGCGATCGCCTTCTTCCTCATAGTCATTTACGTGCAACTGTTCAGTGTGCACACACATTTCAGACTCAAAACAGTTTCAGTCTTGATAAATCACACTGCTTGTGGTAAAAGGTTATATTTGCATCTTCTCCTCCCAGTACTGTAGGTGCTTTGATCATCTGCACATAGTCTGCATATTCAGGAAGACAGACACACTAAATTGATTGTGCTCTTTATTTTGTTCAGTGAAGATACACAATGGTGTTTAGTAGATCAGCTTTGCCCGTGCTAACAAGTTTGCATGTGTTTTAGTACACACAAACCTTTTGTAGATCATAGTAGATCACCCACAACACAGCCCCTAATAGTATCTGCCATGTTTCAGTTTGCACATGCAATTTAGTGCCTGGAATTTGGATCTTAGCAGGTCAGGCCCTTGTTTGTAAAAATCAGTTGCTCCATGATACCTGCTTTTCCCTTCTTTTTTTACCTGTTTACCTTCTTTTACCTTCTTTTCTCCGACCTGCATTTACCTATTTTGCCTCTTTTTTTTTTACTCTCTTCTACCTGCATTTACTTACTTTTCACCTTATTCTACCAGCATTTACCAATGTTTACCTACTTTTTTTTATTTTACCATCCACCTGCATTTACCTATTTTATCTCTTCTTTTTTTTTTTCCTTTTTCTACCTCCATTGACTTACTTTTTTACCTTCTTGTACTTGAATTTACTCACTTTATTACTTTTCTTCTACCTGAATTTACCTGCTTTTTTCCTCATTTTACCTGTTTATCTACTTTTTTTTACCTTCAACTTTCAGTTACCTATTTTTGCATATGTTTACCTCCTTGTTTTCCATTTGTCAACTTGCGTTTCCCTTCTTTTAAGTTTAATAGTAAATGGTGTATATTTATATAGCGCTTGACAATACTTGCACGATACCCAAAGCGCTTTACATTGTACGTCACATTCACCCATTCACACACACACATTTACACACTGATGGTGAAAGCTGCCATTTAAGACGCAAACCACGACCCATACTTTTTTTTACCTTCTTCAATTTGCGGTTACCTTCTTTTATCTATTTTTTTCAACTTTTTTTTACCGTCATCAACTTGCGGTTACCTCCTTTTACCTATTATTATCTACCTTTTTTATACCTTCATCAACTTGCAGTTACCTTCTTTTACCTATTTTACCTACCTTTTTTTACCTTCAACTTGCGGTTACCTTTCTTTACCTATTATATTTACCTTTTTTTTACCTTCTTCAATGTGTGGTTGCCTTATTTTACCTATGTTTTCAAACTTTTTTTTACCTTCATCAACTTGCAGTTACCTTCTTTTACCTATTTTTACGTACCTTTTTTACCTTCATCAATTTGCAGTTATCTTCTTTTCCATATTTTTACCTACCTTTTTTTACCTTCATCAACTTGCAGTTACCTTCTGTTACCTATTTTTACCTACTTTTTTTTTTTACCTTCATCAACTTGCAGTTACTTTCTTTTACCTATTTTTACCTACCTTTTTCTACCTTCATCAACTTGCGGTTACCTTCTTTTATTTGTTTTTCCACTTTTTTTTCCCTTCATCAACTTGCAATTATCTTCTTTTACCTGTTTTTACCTATTTATTTATTTATCATTTATATTTTTTTTACCTTCATCAACTTGCAATTACCTTCTTTTTGCCTATTTTTACTGAACTCTTTTTACCTTCATCAACTTGCAGTTACCTTCTTTCATCTGTTTTCCAACTTTTTTTACCTTCATCAACTTGCAGTTATCTTTTTTTACCTGTTTTTACCTACCTTTTTTTTACCTTCTTCAACTTGAGGTTACCTTCTTTTATCAATGTTTTCCAACTTTTTTTTTTTTTACCTTCATCAACTTGTGGTTACCTTCTTTTACCTATGTTTTCCAACTTTTTTTTACCTTCATCAACTTTTACCTATTTTTACGTACATTTTTTTACCTTCAACTTGCCGTTACCTTCTTTTACCTATGTTTACCTACTTTTTATTTTATTATTTAATATGCATTTACCTTCTATTACCTATATTTACCTACTGTTTTTTTTACCTTCTTCTACTTGCTACTATGTTTAGCAACTTTTCATTATAAAATCCGGGTTTGCTCGTATTCTTCCATGACTTAAGGGATTTTGTTTTTACGCGATTCTGAGGCTGCAATTATTTCAGCGCCCCAAGAAGTGCAAACATTTTATTGCACTCAAAGTTTGAATGCAGTGGACATCGCACAAAATAAAATGACAAAAGAAACTTCTAGTCTGATCGCTTCAATTAGAGACAGCTGGAAACGTTCATTGACATAAGGATACAAGGACCATTCTTTTTGAACTAACTATCAAAAATCAGAACGTACATTGTTCACCAGCTGTGACTCTGCGTAAGTGGAAGAGAAGAAGGGCATGGCAATGGTATAAAAAGGCAAGCTGACCATGCACATCGACTGTGTTTGGACATTTTGGGGACGTTCAATGTATACAACAATTTCAGTTTGCCCATGATCATTGAACTATGCCAGGGGTCGGCAACCCAAAAATACAAAAAAAAAAATCCTTCTGGAGCTGCAACAAATTAAGTCTCATATAAGTCTTATAATGAAAGCAACACATGGTGTAAGTGTTTATATTAGCTATTAACTATCAAAATGACTATGTGTCGCAGGCTGACGCAAATCTTTGTTGATAGAAATGTTGAAATGTAATATTTATTCTAGACACTTTTGTAACATTGGAAAACATTAGTAAAACGGAGGCTTCTCAGAGGGTGAGATAACTCCTGGAAATTACTGGCTCAGAACGGCCAAAGGTATAGATTTGTGTGTCCAAGTTAAAGGAGACGTCAGGCTGCATTCTTTTAATAGATTTATTACAATCTTTGCTAGCTGGGTAACGTTTGCTGTGGTCTGGAACAAAATGGCACACAAACAACTATCAGACATGCAGCCAATATTACATCCAGATAATGTGTCATGGGACATGCAAATATAAATTAAATACACAGAGGACAAAAGTAAAGGACATTAAATTAGGTCAAATATACCTACAAACGAGTCATAATGATGCAATATGTACATACAGCTAGCATAAATAGCATGTTAGCATTAATTAGCTTGCAGTCATGCAGTAACATCAACAAAGCTCACCTTTGTGCATTCAAGATTCAAGATTGTTTATTGTCATATGCACAGTTAAACAGACAGTTTGCCGTACAATGAAAATCTTACTTTGCTCGTCCCCCCTTCAACAAGTCACACGGTACTTAGCTAAAAATAAAAAATAAAAATTTATATACAAGGCACAGTAAGTAACATAACATTATTGCACATTCTGATTGACAGTCAACAGTATAAATATGGAGGTGACATTTGGTCACAGCAGCAGTTAAAGTGTCTAGTGATCAAAGGTGAAAAGTGATGGTTCACAGTTCGGGGGTGGTCATGGTAGCTGTCTTTTGTTCAAAAAGACAAAAGTAAAACAGGGGAGCATTCACAAGCCTGATGGCCTGTGGGTAGAAACTGTTTCACACACAGTATAAAAGGTTTGGTGGACAAAATGAGACAATCAAGGAGTGGCATAAAACATGTCTTAATGTGGCAGCGTCACAGCTAGTTGTACATGTAAACAAACTACGGTGCGTTCAAGGACCGCCGAAATTAGTAGGACATAATGGCGCTTGCCAAATTCTCTCATCAGTGAAGCGTGTATAACATAAACAGTGGGATTTCTAACAATTAGGAAGGTTTGTGTCATTTTTGCTATCTTACAAAAACAATATTAAAACATTAATTATATTTTTTCCACCATCTTTTTTCCCATTTACATACATTTTTGAAAAAGCTCCAGGGAGCCACTAGGGCGGTGCTAAAGAGCGGATAAAAATAAAAATTAAAATGCTGAGGTGGTAATTATCAACACTAGCTTATTGGTCAACAAGAGCTAGCATAATAAAAAAAAATTAAATCAACTCATTTAATAGTTTTTTTTTGATAGTTTAATGTCAAACTGTCAGATGTCACTCTCTGTCATACACACAGTTGTCCACACAAACCCATCCGACGCAAACATTTGCACTAAACACAACAAATATCATCAGGGGTGGTTATAATAATAAGAGAAACAAAGTTTCATCAGCAAATTATTATTCACATCCAGGCAGAAAGAAGACGCTGTTTTAGCGTGCATACGCACACTACATCACCATGACGACACACATACAACACAATACAATGGATACGGCCTTTTCAAATTTAAAGTGCTATCTTTTCCATGGATTTCGCTAACATTCACAATTTCCACCCAGCCAAAAAAAAGTGTCGCGGCAAAGTCCCACTAATTAGTAATGAGCCCGCCTTCATTCATCAATTAAGCATTTGTGCCTTCCTAACACCTGGTAGGTGTGTGCACAGGGTGGAGAAGAGAATGCAAATGAGAGAAATGAGCATAACTTTGAACAGAAACACAGAATAGGGTCCTAAGTTTTTAAAGACACGTATCCCTCAGGTCTTCCTGGCTAATGTCCATTTTGTTCCGTGAAATTGCAGCATAAGCAATTTCAACGACCATCTACAAAAAGGTGCCGCAAGGCATGCTGGGAAGCCGGCATCATTACAGTATAAAACTGTCACAGTGCATGTGGATGAGAGTGACTGATAGGCTTTTCCACAAATAACAAGGCAGTGTAATGTACAAAGCATCTGCATACAATTATTACCAAGTGCAGACTTGATGATATTGTGTCCCTTTCATGTTGAGGAATGAGGTAACCAAAAGGGCTGAGGGGAGAGTGTTTTTATCGCATCACGAGTCGTGCAAGTGTGCCTAATGAAGTGTTCAGTACATATACACAGTGTATGGGCCCCAGGCTGCTCACTCTTAAAGAAAATAGCATTGTTTTATGAGTAGAAACTAGGGTTGTACGGTATACCGGTGTTAGTGTAGTACCGCGATACTAATGACTCAGAGTCGGTACTATACCGCCTCTAAAAAAGTACCGGTAGTATTGCTGGTTTTACGAGCAGACGAGCATGTTCGGCAGCGCACAATCACGGAGTACTTACAAGCAGACACAGTGTGTAGACAGAAAAGGGAGAACGGACGCATTTTGGCTTAAAAACTAAAGATAAAGGTGAAGTTATAACACTGAAACGCCCTCAGGAAGAAGTGCTTTAAGACATGGCTAACTAGATAGCAGCTAAAATCCATCCGCAGTCAGCAGTGTTGAAGCTACTTCTAAATCCCTAATCCTCGTTTCCATGGCGACAAATAAAGTAAGTTCCTAACAAGTATCATCCCTGCAGGACGAGGAATAGCTAAACATGCTTCACTACACACCGTAGCTCACCGGCGTCAAAATGTAAACAAACACCATTGGTGGATCTACACCTAACATCCACTGTAATGATACCAAGTACAGGAGCGTATCTAGTCGAAACTACTATGATTACATCGATATTTTTTAGCATGCAAAATATTTTTTAGTCTTATGTTTATAAACTCAGGAAATACGTCCCCGGACACATGAGGACTTAAATTATGACCCTTATCCTGTAACTACTTGGTATCTGATTGATACCCAAATTTGTGGTGTCATCCAAAACTAATGTAAAGCATCCAAACAACAGAAGAATACGTGATTATTACATTTTAACAGAAGTGTAGATAGAACATGTTGAAAGAGAAAGTAAGCAGATATTAACAGTAAATGAACAAGTAGATTAATAATTCATTTTCTACCACTTGTCTTCCTTAATAATGTTGGAAAAATAGTAGAATGATAAATGACACAATATGTTACTGCATATGTTAGCAGACTAATTAGGAGCCTTTGTTTGTTTACTTACTAATAAAAGACAAGTTGTCTTGTATGTTCACTATTTTATTTAAGAACTAAAATGCAATAAGAAACATATGTTTAATGTGCCCTAAGATTTTGAAAATAAAGCCAACAATAAAAAATTTTGTGGTCCCCTTTATTTAGAAAAGTACAAAAAAGTATTGAAATACATTTTGGTACCGGTACCAAAATATTGGTATCGGCACAACCCTAGTAAAAACTTTCTTTTTTTTTCCCGTAATTTAATTGAAATAATTGTTCTTTCTGAGATTGATTCACAACTACACTACAGTTACTGTTTTTGACAATAATTTGCATTTACCAATTTTACTTCTTCTTTTTTTTTTACCTTCTTCTACATCCATTGACTTACTTTTTTACCTTCTTGTACTTGCATTGACTCACTTTATTACCTTTCTTCTACATGCGTTTACCTGATTTTTACCTGATTTTACCTATGTTTATCTACTTTTTTTACCTTCTTCAACTTTCAGTTACCTATTTTTTACATGTTTACTTCCTTGTTTTCCATTTTTCAACTTGTGATTACCTTCTTTTAAGTTTATATATAGCGCTTGACAATATCTGCACGATACCCAAAGCGCTTTACATTATACATCACATTCACCCATTCACACACACACACATTCACACACTGATGGTGAAAGCTGCCATGAAAGACGCTAACCACGATCCATACTTTTTTTTACCTATTTTTACCTCCCTTTTTTTACCTTCATCAACTTGTGGCTACATTCTTTTATCTATTTTTACCTACCTTTTTTTTTTACCTTCATCAACTTGCCTTTTGTTTACCTACTTTTTATAAATTCTTCCTATTACCTATATTTACCTACTTTTTTTTTACCTTCTTCTACTTGCCTTTAACTTTATTTTACTTACCGTACGTTAAGCTACTTTTCATTATAAGATCCGGGTTTGCTCGTATTCTTCCACGACCCATTTTTTTTTTTTTTTTACCTTCTTCAATTTGCAGTTACCTTCTTTTACCTATGTTTTCCAACTTTTTTTTACCTTCATAAACTTGCAGTTACCTTCTTTTACCTATTTTTACCTACCTATTTTTATCCTCTTTAATTTGCGGTTACCTTCTTTTACCTATTTTTACCTACCTTTTTCATCTTCTTCAATTTGCGGTTACCTTCTTTTTACCTGTGTTTTCCAACTTGTTTTACCTTCATCAACTTGCAGTTATCTTCTTTTACCTATTTTTACCTACCTTATTTTACCTTCTTCAACTTGCAGTTACCTTCTTTTAGCTATTTTTACCTACTTTTTTTACCTACTTCAATTTGCGGTTACCTTCTTTTAGCTATTTTTACCTACCTTTTATTACCTTCATCAACTTGCGGTTAGCTTCTTTTACCTATTTGAACCTTCCTTTTTTACCTTCATCAACTTGCGGTTACCTTCTTTTATCTATGTTTTCCCACTTTGTTTACCTTCATTAACTTGTGGTTACCTTCTTTTACCTAAGTTTACCTCCTTTTTTGACCTCCTTCTACTTGCTTTTAACTTTATTTTACCTATGTTAAGCTACTTTTCATTATAAGATCTGGGTTTGCTTGTACTCTTTCACGACCCATACTTTTTTTTTTACCTTCTTCAATTTACGGTTACCTTCTTTTACCTATGTTTTCCAACTTTTTTTACCTTCATAAACTTGAAGTTATCTTCTTTCACCTATTTTTACCTACCTATTTTTACCCTCTTCAATTTGCGGTTACCTTCTTTTACCTATGTTTACCTACTTTTTTTTTAAACTTTCTTCAATTTGCAGTTACCTTCTTTTTACCTGTGTTTTCCAACTTGTTTTACCTTCATCAACTTGCACTTATCTTCTTTTACCTATTTTTACCTACCTTATTTTACCTTCATCAACTTGCGGTTACCTTCTTTTACCTATTTTTACCTACTTTTTTTACCTACTTCAATTTGCGGTTACCTTTTACCTATTTTTACCTACCTTTTTTACCTTCTTCAATTTGAATGGCAGTGAGCAATAAAAGGTGCTTTTCAAAAAAATTCATATGAGAAATAGGGTGTAAATATCTTTCACCTGACATGAAAAGTCATAAGTCTTTTACATTTGTTTATTTATATTCCGGCAAAAGAGGTTCATATAAAATACTGTGCGACTTCTTTGACTCGCCTTCCATCACAAGTTCAAGGTCGTGTATTTACAGCCAGAAGAGCGACGAGGCGCTTTTTCTTCAACTTCCCTTCCTGTCAAGATGTGTTTTCCATGTTTGCTCCTACAGGCGATTGCTTGAGCGTCAATATGTTGAATCCGTGCAGAGTTTGACACCGGCAGGATATTTTTACGATCGCCAATGAAAGTGTAAATTTCCTCTGAGCTCAGTTAAAACAGCATTTTAAAAACGGGAAGGGTGACAGCACAAATACTTTTTTAGACAGCTGACAAACAGCCAGGCGGCCTGCAGGGCACAAACACAGGAGACTTGTGTGTCTACTCGTCAAAGGAGTGCAATGGAAAACAGAGTAATGTTTATAAATTGGCACGGGTCGTTTGTTTTTCGCTGGTAATGAATTAGGTAAGAATTTTTTTTCTCTTTTAATTTGAGACTTTTTTATAGGTCAAACAAAGTCAGCTATTGTTCAGATTTAAAACAAGTTTTCTCATAGGACATATTAAGAATTTGTATATACATATATGTGCGCTAGGTCAGGGAAAAACAGAGGCTATTTTCATCCCTGCTCGTCCCCAGGGAAACCTGCGAAACAGGCTTGTACCTTTTTTTACCTATTTTTACCTACTTATTTTTTATTCTTCAATATGCGTTTACCTTCTATTACCTATATTTACCTACTTTTTTTTTACCTGCTACTTGCTTTTAACTTTATTTTACCTTTGTTAAGCTACTTTTCATTATAAATTCCAATTTAAATCGTCAGGGGACGTGCAGGGAAACATGCGGAACAGGCTTGTACCTTCTTTTACCTATTTTTACCTACTTATTTTTTATTCTTCAATATGCGTTTACCTTCTATTACCTATATTTACCTACTTTTTTTTACCTTCTACTTGCTTTTAACTTTATTTTACCTTTGTTAAGCTACTTTTCATTATAAATTCCAATTTAAATCGTCAGGGGACGTGCAGGGAAACATGCGGAACAGGCTTGTAGGGATTTAATAGCCTCTGTGTATATTCCGCTCTACCCCGGTATTGAGCACTGTATAACGGATAAACCACAGAAACCTCGACTATATACATTTATGTGTGTATTTATTATAATTCATCAATTGCGGAGTCCAACTGTCACCATTAAAAAACCTTTATCAAATATTCCTCAAGGAGGGAGGATCCATCATAGTATCCGAACGATACCACTCTTAGGAATAGCGTTGTTACAAAATAACGTTACTACAGTAAGAAAGAGATTCATATGGCCCCATTCGTTGTGGTTTACCTGACACATGAGACGTGACAAATCGAGCGGTTACACTATCCACTTTAGCCGCCAGAGGGCAGTAGAGTGTTGAATGTTTTAAAATGTGTTTCGTGGCTGCTATGTAGAGTGGCACTTTCCATCATGTTCAGCAGACTGCATAGCAAAATGATTAACCCCTCCTCTTCCTCTCACACGAGATCCACCCAGGAATGGGGCCATTCAAAATAATTTCCCTACTGTAACACCCCTATTGTTTTCCAGTAACGGGTCATCTGATTATCATGATTATCTTTTCAAACTTATGGCTGGCGTCCGGACTTGGGTGTGACCCCGCCTCTCTCCCGAAGTCAGCTGGGATAGGCTCCAGCTTAACCGAGGATAAGCGGTGTAGAGAATAATTGGAATGTTTTGTTTTTTTAAACGGTCACACAAATCTGCCATTTTCACGATGGACGTACACGCTCTACTTTAACGTTGTAGAGGTAAAAGGCAAAAACATACATGTAAGTAACTCTACTCTCATGAAACATCTCTCCACTGCGCACAACAGATATTTGAAGGTTACATGAGTAACACTAATTACTTTCCCTGGTAACTAATCACATTACTAATGCAATTACTTTTTGGGGGAAAGTATCTAATACCAATAACTTTCCTTTATTTTATTTTTTTTAACTAATTTTGCAAACGCTGATCTATACTAGCGCGATTAAATCGATATCTGCCCTCTATGTTTTATTTCACATATAGTGACAGGCTATGCCAGACCTGGGCCATTAAGATTTTCAATCCGGCCCGCCTAACGTTACATCAAAACTGTAGCCGCCATTATGATGTGCAGTGCTGTTTTTAAATGGCCGTAAGTCTTAAACTATAGAAAGTATTTCAATGGTCAAAATCTGCGCTTTTGGGTGTTATACGAGTTATTACGGTAATCTACGTCACAGCAGGAACAAAGCAGAGTGGGCACGGTTTGTTTTCAGAGTAGCCAGCCCGAAATGCGCGTGTCAGAAACCGATGCGGAAGCAGATTTTTACAACAAAGTTCTGCATAGAATTGATAATATATCATATTGTAGGTGTTTTTTTTTTTTTTTACACACTTTGCATTCATATTTTGCTGTTTGTTACATTTGTGTTGTGTTTTGCTTGATTGTAAAAGATACACAACTATCAAGGAGCTGGTCCGAGAAGTAAAAGACGAGCAGCGTTCATATGTTGTTAATATTTAGTGTTTTATTGTTCATAGTTAATGTCAGGTTCAAGCACTGATCACATCTATTAAATAAGACAAGAAGCAAAGAATTAAACAGAGACAGAATTACATTTGGCTCAAATTGAGGAAAAACATCTGGGCTGTGCTCTTGTACAGTCTCCACTACGCTCTGGCGAAAGATTGTACGCCTCCTCTTTTATTTGGATTTTCTCTGATTAAATGGCAACAGCTGTTTCTAAGGAACGGGGGTCGTAAACAGCCATCACCTTTGATTACAACAGTTCAAAGAAAAGGTCGTAAAACAGTTCAAAGAAGAGGTCCCTGGAGGTCCTGCTTCCTCTTCGCTTTGTAGTTCTTGGGTCAAGATAATATCTTTCTGTTGATTACAATACATGAAAGTAACAGAACACCTTCATGTTGCTTCTTCTTGGGCGGTTCAAAGACAGCTTTTGTCTGCTCGCTGGGAACTCATGGCAGCACAAAGTTTTGTGATAACTTAGATACAATTATTCTGACGGTTAATATTGTAAATCCCACTTTCTTTATTTTCATGTACATTTTGGGTGTCCCATTCAGTAAAAAAAAATGTTAAATTCCATTCTGTTTTTTGAGGTGGTCTGTCATAACGTTTTTAGAACTTTATCGGACATTGTGACTTTTGGTATTAGTGTTCCTGGAAAAAAAGGGACCCAAACACACATACTGTACAGTAGATGTGTACAGTCAAAATATTTGCCCAGCTCTGGGCTATGCTGTAGTGTTGATATTGGCATATTTTGATATAGTTACATTGTCTGAGGTTCGACTATCGGCCGGACCCTCCTTTCCAGTACCTTGGCGTAAACTTTCCCAGGGAGGCTGGGTAGTGTGATACCCCTGTAATTAGCACACATCCTCTGGTCCCCCTTTTTGAATAGGGGAACCACCAGCCCAGTCTGCCACTCCCTCGGTACTGTACTAAAATTAAAAAAAACTAAATGAATAATGAATACGTTTCTTAACTACACTGTCAATAAAATTAAAGTGCAAATGAAAATACAGCGTCACCACTATAGTCATATTTTTTGCACTTAAGAAACCTCTATTTGACTTTGACTCTAGACTTCTTCATTACTGCCATATGGACCACAGATGAAAAACAGATCAATTTTGGCAGCCCTGTAGGGGGCGTTCATGGCCCAACAACAGGCCCTATGGCTAAAAACACTGTTTTAGAGTGTATGACGTGTTTTGTGAGCATAGGAAGTGTGTGTGAAAGCTGTGTAGAGGGCTTATAAAATGTATAAATCATAGAATAAATAGTACCCCTACTCATTCACTCACCAAAGGGGTTCTAGAACGTAACCTTGGCGATAACAAGGGAACATTGTATCGTTGTGTAAAACCACTGCCTTGGCGTTTGGTTTCTTTTAGGACGAACATCTTTGATCAACAAGAGGAAAAAAACCAAACGTGAGCACATTCTTGCTTGTGAAACGACTCCTGTAACATTCCTGGTTGGCTAAATGAGCTGTAGAGAGCAGCGGGGGGGCATGTTAACAAGCTGTGGGTTACAAAAAAAAGAGTAGAAAATCTTTGCTGGATACGGAGTCATCATGGGCGTTGTGCCTCGTAACGCTGTGTGATGACTTCCTGTGCCACATCTCAAGGGTGTTGTTTTGCCCCGCCCATGACCCACATAAAACACTCACATGGAACAATATGTGCTAACTTGGGGGTCTGCAACCCGTGGCTCTCTTTAGCGCCGCCCTAGTGGCTCTCTGGAGCTTTTTCAAAAATGTATGAAAATGGCTACGATGGCAGTAAAAAATATATATTTTTTGTTTTTAATATGGTTTCTCAAAGAGGACAAACATGACACAAACCTTCCTAATTGTTAGAAATTGCACTGTTTATGTTATACGTGCTTCACTGACGAGAGTATTTGGCAAGCACCGTTTTGTCCTACTAATTTCAGCAATCCTTGAACTCACTGAAGTTTGTTTACATGTACAACTTTCTCTGTGTTTTATGCCACTCCTTCTTTGTATCATTTTGTCCACCAAACATTTTATGCTGTGTGTGAATGCACAAAGGTGAGCTTTGTTGATGTTATTGTTTTGCTGGAGTGCTTATCAGACATATTTGGTCACTCCATGACTGCAAGCTAGTCGATGCTAACATGCTATTTCGGCTAGCTGTATGTACATATTGCATCATTGTGCCTCGTTTGTAGGTATATTTGAGCTCATTTCCTTTACTTATGTCCTCTGTGTATTTAATTTATATTTGCATGTCTCATTACACATTATCTGTATGTAATATTGGCTGCATTTCTCATAGTTGTTTGGGTGCCATGTTGTTCCAGACCACAGCAAACGTTACCCAGCTTGCAAAGATTGTAATGAATCCATTAGAAGAAGACGACAGCCTGCCGTTTCCTTAAACTTGTACACACACATCTATACCTTTTGGCCATTCTGAGCCAGTAATTTCCAGAAGTTATCTCATCCTGTGAGAAGCCTCCATTTTACTAATGATTTCCAATGTTGCAAAAATGTGTAGAATAAAAATTTAAAATACAACATTTATGTCAACAAAGATTTGATAGTAGGCTAATACAGCTGATATAGACACTTACATCATGTGTTGCCTTCATTAAAAGGCTTTAAATTTTTTGCGGCCCCAGACATATATATATATATTTTTTTTTTTTGGTCCAATATGGCTTTTTCAACATTTTGGGTTGCCGACCCCTGCGCTAACTGTTGGTACACTTATATGTCACGCTGAGTGTCATCATCACACGGCGGGGACATCAACTTCCTCTATAAGGGCTGCACTGCAGTTTAATGCCGAGGACGCATCATCCCTCAGCCCCTGCACCACCTTCTTCCCCACCATGCACAATCTCTCAGTGTGAAGAAGTGAGCTGCCACACATGAGGCGAGGCGACACCTTGAGTCGCATAAACATGCACTGTAAATTGTTTTCTCAATGCAGTGAGCGGTATCTCACAGCCACATTTATCATACATCACACGTTTGACATTGCAGTAGTCACCTTCCGGAGAAACCTGTTAAAATGGAAGGATGCAGACAATTTTAATCACCGTGTTGATTATGATTTATTGTGAGCATGGAGTAACGCATCCTAGCAGCTGCATTCCTTCTGTGCATCTCTCCTGCTTAAATCCACAAACCAAATATATAAATTCTCGATAGTCGCATTAACTGTTAAAGGAGCCATATGTAATAATGTGGCCAGAAATGGTACTGCAATCACGGTCAAAATGCTGTAGTCCCCTTCCTCTCTCCCTGACTGAGGTTGCCAAATATGCAGCCGAATCCCGACTGGGCTACTCCAAGGAACTTCAAACTTCCACTGTCTCTTACTAGAGCAGGGGTCGGCAACCCAAAATGTTGAAAGAGCCATATTGGACCAAAAATACAAAAAAGTAATCTGTCTGGAGCCGCAAAAAATTAAAAGACGTATATAAGTCTTATAATGATGCCAACACGTGATGTAAGTGGCTAATTAGCTATATTAGCCTACTATCAAAATGACCATGTGTCGCAGGTTGACGCAAATCTTCGTTGACAGAAATGTTGAAATGTAATATTTATTCTACCCATTTTTACAACATTGGAAAACATTAGTAAAACGTCTCAGAGGGTGACTGGAAATGACTAGGTATAGATGTGTGTGTCCAAGTTAAAGGAAACGGCAGGCTGTCTTCTTCTAATGGATTCATTAAAATCTTTGCAAGCTGGCTAACGTTTGCTGTGGTCTGGAACAACATGGCACACAAACAACTATCAGAAATGCAGCCAATATTACATACAGATAATGTGTCATCAGACATGCAAATATAAATTAACATAAGTAAAGAAAGTTAAATGAGCTCAAATATACCTACAAACAAGGCATAATGATGCAATATGTACATACAGCTAGCCTAAATAGCATGTTAGCATCGATTAGCTTGCAGTCTTGCAGTGACCAAATATGCCTGATTAGCACGCCTTAACAAGTCAATAATATCAACAAATCTCACCTTTCTGCATTCATGCACAGTATAAAACAGTTGGTGGACAAAATGAGACAAAGAAGGAGTGGCATAAAACACGTCTTTATTTGGCAGCGTCGGAGAAAGTTCTACTTATAAACAAACTGAGTCACAGTCCACACAACAGTGAGTTCAAGGGCCGCTGAAATTAGTAGGACAAAACGACGCTCGCCAAATACTCTCATCAGTGAAGCATCAACCCAAACGTATTAAACAGTGGGCTTTCTAAAAATCAGGAAAGTTTGTGTAGTATGTTTGTCCTCCTACAGAAACCATACTACAACAAAAAATATATTTTTCACCCCATTTTTTGCCATTTCCATACATTTTTGAAAAAGCTCCATGGAGCCACCAGGGCGCCACTCAAGAGCCGCATGTGGCTCTAGAGCCGCAGGTTGCTGACGCCCGTACTAGGGGTTGAGGTGCTGGGACCATGATAGCTGAATAGATTGTGTGTTGTCTCTAACCAACACATTTTACACAGAAATTAGGCTATTTTCAGGAACAATTATGTCATGCCTGCGTACAATATCACAACAAATGGCAATCATATGGTTATTGTCAACTACAACCAACGCTAGCAATGTTTACACTGGTGAAAATAAATAGAGCATGCTTAGCAGCCTAATGTACGCTAAAGAGGAGACATTTTACCAAGATGTGCCTATAGGCCAGTGTTTTTCAACCTTTTTTGAGGCAAGGCACATTTTTTTCATTAAAAAATCCGGAGGCACACCACCACCACCAGAAAACGTTAAAAAAATTAAACTCCACCAGGTCGTAGTGCCTTATTTTGAGTTTGTTACTGTTTTCCTGTGTGTAGTGCTTTAGTTCTTGTCTTGCGCTGTTATTTTGGTGGCCCTTCCTGTTTTGTTGGTGTTTTCCTGTAGCACTTTCATGTCTTCTTTTGAGCGATATTACGCGCACCTGCTTTGTGTTAGCAAGCAAGGCTATTTATGTTGTGGCTATCCTTCTTTGTGTGGACATTGTTCATTGTCAAGTCATGTACGGATGTACTTTGTGGACGCCGTAAGTTTTTGCTGTCGTCCAGCATTCTGTTTCTGTTTACTTTGTAGCCAGTTCAGTTTTACTTTCGTTTTGCAGAGCCATTGCCTTTTCCTTTCCCTTTCGTTCATTTTTGGTTTAAGCATTACATACCTTTTTACCTGCACACTGCCTCCCGCTGTGGTCTGCATATTGGGATCACAACAAACCACCTTCGGCTCACCTGACACATTCCGACTTTTGCAAAGCAATTAACTACCAGCTGCCACCTACTGACATGGAGTATTACATGGTTACCCTGCTGAGTTTTACACAACACAGGCACTAAGCAACGGCACATTATTTGCAGATTATAACTATTGATTTGCAAAAAATATTTTCTGGACCAATTAGGTGAAGTTGCATAATTTCCCACGGACAATATCGCGCGGCACAGTGGTTGGAAAACACTGCTATAGGCTGCAAGAATGAGGAATTATTTTATCATGTGATTTGGCTGTCTCCATACGTTTCACATTGCCATGATGACAGCCGTGCTAATGTTGGAACCGATTTTACTCAGTGTATCAGCATATTGAGAACAAAATATTCACTGACACTACCCATATGCACATAGGTTTTATTTGTCGAAAATATATTTTCTGTCAGTTCGATTACGACATACAGGCTAACAGGCATATATTTAGCCTATATGTCGATGTGTCATTGACCGGGCTAGCATGCTAAGCATTCGTTGCACGAACATACTAGCATTTCTAGACAAGATCATAGACTGTATTGGACAATATTGTTAACATACAAAATGTCCATTTCCATTTATTACAAGTAATAAGAAAACGTAAATGCCTTACTTACCTATCTAGGAGGAAATTAGCAAGTTTGGTGTCAGATCGTCTCTATCTTTCAAAAGCATCCCGATACAAATCCTCGTTTTGTTCCTGGCTTTGTCATGAATAAGTTGAGAATTGTAATGAGGCCTTTTTTAGATTTACTAAGGTCTGACATGTTTAGCGACTTTACCAGTGGCAGTAGCCAGACGAAGAGGGCGGTGCGTACACTGCAAAAAGTCAGTGTTCAAAAACAAGAAAAATAAAATAAAAATAAATTAGGGGTATTTTATTTGAACTAAGCAAAATTATCTGCCAATAGAACAAGAAAATTCGGCTTGTCAAGACTTTCCAAAACAAGTAAAATTAGCTAACCTCAATGAACCCAAAAATACCTTAAAATAAATTTATTCTCACTAATAACAAGTGCACTTTTCTTGGTAGAAAAAAAAAGACATTTTTGCTCAATATTTTGAAAAATATTCTTAAATTAAGTAAATGCTAGTGCCATTATCTTGACATAATGATATGCGCTCGGCATCATGATATTTTTTTTTTCATGCTTGAAGTAAGAAATTATTACTTTAAAAAAGTAGTTTTATACTTGTGAGTGTTGACACAGCTTTGCATCAGTTGATATTCTAGTTTCAAGCATGTTTTACTCAATGTAGGTCATAAAATTTCAGCAACAAGCTGTAATATCTTACTGAGATAATTTAGGACCAAAACACTTAAAACAAGTAAAACACTCTAACATAAAATCTGCTTAGTGAGAAGAATGATCTTATCAGACAGAAAATAAGCAAATATCACCTTTATTTGAGATATTCAATCTTACTTAGATTTCAGTTTTTGCAGTGTAACTGGCAACCTGGATGTAACACACTCACATACGTCCTAATTGGTCAAACGGTAGAGGGCGGGGCATCAAAATTAAAACAATAACAAGATTTAATTTTGAAATGAGCATATCCCGGCTGAACTACTGTTATCAGTGATAGAGGTATTCGAAAAAAACAAGATTTATTAATGCCTTTTGACATATCAGGGCCATTTAATGATGATTTGACATGAAATTACATATGGCTCCTTTAACTATTGATTTTTATTAGCCACAAAGCATACTGTGTGTTTGTTGCACGCATACATACAGCAGGCACTATATGTGGACTTTGTACAGTGGTACCTCGCTTTTTGTTCGTAAAATGTTCCAAAAGTTCAGTTAAAAAAGGAACTGTGTAGAACTTATTTCCATGGTAATCTTGCGCTTGGTACATTGAAATTGACGGACTAATAGCAGCACTTGTAACACTCTTAGCACGAGCAAATTCCATAACTGCCAATGGGAGTTCAGCTGGTAAGCGCCGTATTACCCTCAAATGTTTGGCGACAAGTACTGTAGCTTTGTGGTGCCTTCAGTGACTCTTGTGGACTTTGATTGGATTATTAATGCATGCTTCCACTTTATTTGGCTAATTTTGCAGCTCTGCTCAATAAAAAAACTGAGTGACCAACATGAGTTTAATCATACTGAAACCAAGACCATGTATGAAACCTGAGACGTATTTTGGGTGAAAATTCTCACAGAAAACAGAATCCTACAAAAATCAAGGCACCACTGTACTGTAATATTAGTGGAAGTGAAAATGAATGTGTTGTTGTGAATTATATTTATATAGCTCTTTTCTCTAGTGACTCAAAGCGTTTTTACATAGTGAAACCCAATATCTAAGTTACATTTAAACCAGTGTGGGTGGCACTGGGAGCAGGTGGGTAAAGTGTCTTGCCCAAGGACACAACGGCAGTAACTAGGATGGCGGAAGCGGGAATCGAACCCGGAACCCTCAAGTTTCTGGAACGGCCACTCTACCAATCGAGCTATGCCGCCCCACAATTGTTGCTCAGATACCGTTTGTCATTTCTTGAGATATTTTTCCCTGTAGTTTGCCTTACAAACCGAGGGGGAAACCGTCTAACTGTTTTTTATATTTAATACAGATTAGTGATTTAGCTGCAAAATAAATGTGTAGAATGTGCCGGTCTCACAATCTTTATAAAGTGGTCTGAGTGTCATATTAAAAAAAAGCCTTGCAAACTTGTCACCTAACCAGGTATAAGAAGAAAACGTTGCTGTCTGTACAACATTCAATGTTACCATTTAAAAAATTATAATTAAAAAAAGTTAGCCTGAAAGTCTTCTTGCATTTGCATTCCTTAATTCTGGAAAAAAATATATGGAGGTTTGTGAAAAACTAAAAAAAACTAAGAAAAAAAGGTAAGCTAAAGCTAAAGTACCCATGATTGTCACACACACACTAGGTGTGGCGAAATTCTTCTCTGCATTTGACCCATCACCCTTGATCACCCCCTGGGAGGTGAGGGGAGCAGTGAGCAGCAGCGGTGGCCGCGCCCGGGAATCATTTTTGGTGATTTAACCCCCAATTCCAACCCTTGGTGCTGAGTGCCAAGCAGGGAGGTAGTGAGTCCCATTTTTATAGTCTTTGGTATGACTCGGCCGGGGTTTGAACTCACGACCGACCGATCTCTGATGTCCACTGGTTGGAGAGCGGGAAATATGTGTATTCAAATCAATTGAGTTTGTTTGGATTATATTAAAAATGATTACACCTGCAGCTAAATAGTCAAACATGTCCATGTCAGGCTTGGCTTTGTGGGACGTGACCCCAGGATGCAGAGACAGGAAGTGACGTGCAAGTAAATTTATTGAGGCAAATGAAAACAAAAGTGCACAGAATACTAACACAGGTCGACGTAGCGTCGCTACAATACAATGATGACTCTGGCCTGTCCGGAACAATCAATCAATCAAAGTCAATCTATATAGCCTTTAATCACAAGTGTCTCAAAGGGCTGCATAAGCCACAACGACATCCTCGGCTCGGATCCCACATCAGGGATGTCGAGTGGATCTGAGAGTCCAGTCCACAGGCCACCAATAGGCTCAGACATAAGAAGTAACCTGATTGGCAACCAGGGATAGGTGTGTGCTGATTGCCAATCAGGGACAGGTAAGGGAAGCAGAGAGGGAGAACGTGGAAACAATAAAAGAAGAGCAACACCAAGCACGGGAAACTAAACATGAGTCCAAACTGGCGTGGAGGATCGGGAGAGTCGGAAGAAGCAGTACTCAATTTGAAAATCCACGCTATTCCGTTAAGTGCCCCGCCATTTTTTTTCTCCCTTTCAAATAAAAGCGCAACGGTTTTATCGTGCAATAAAAGTGTTACATTATCAAAAGTGGCGGTTTAGAGATAAAAAGATGAGCAATACTTTGATACGTTTTTCCTCTTTTGCACCACTTATTCCAGCCTCATGTCCTCCCCTCTCTGCACCATGCAGTCTCGACCCGCCTCTCAGTCCTGGCTGTTCTCAGGTGCCGGCCGTCATGATGAATGTGGAACAGGGCCCGGTCCAGGCTTCTGCCATTACCCCGTGACAATTTATTACCCTTTATCTGTAGGCGCAATTAACCCCAGCCCAGGAAATGGGGACTTATCAGTCCTTCATTACCAGGACCTGCCCATGTTCCCATTCTTCTTTGTCACTTGATGCAGACACACACACACACACACACACACACACACACACACACACACACACACACACGTATACACTGGTGTGCTTGGAGTCACCTCTGACACACATAGTCTCACACACAGTTGATTAATCCTTTTCTTTCATTCACCTGCCTGCTGAGGACGGTATTCAAATGTTTAGCCTTTCTGTTTTAATCTCAGCTTTTAAAAATGTTGGTAACACTTTAGTATGGGGAACATAGTCACCATTAATTAGTATTAAAGTAACAAAGACTTAATTTAGAGTTATTTGGACACTAAGATAAGTTGATTGACTAAATTGGCCCTAGTGTGTGAATGTTGTCTGTCTATCTGTGTTAGCTCTGCGATGAGGTGGCGACTTGTCCAGGGAGTACCCCGCCTTCCGCCTGAATGCAGCTGAGATAGGCTCCAGCACCCCCCGCGACCCCAAAAAAAGGGACAAGCGGTAGAAAATGGATGGATGGATGGACACTAGGGGACGATATAAGGGTTAGGGTTAGGCTTGGGGTTGGGGTTAGGGTTAGGGATTGGGATGACCTTATTTTGCTACTTTAGGGATTCCACTCATCCGATCCCCACCCCCCGTTGGTGGGCCTCAGCACTGCATTGTTTGTACAATAACCCACCTGTGTGGTATGTCTTTTTTTATGTCAATTATAACACTTTGAATTAAAAAAAAAATTTGGTAACACTTTAGTATGGGGAACATATTCTAAGTAACAAAGTCTTAGTTAATGGCTTACTGGTTGTATAATAAGGCCATGCAGAATAAGGCATTAATACGTACTTAATAATGACTAATTAAGAGCCAAGATGTTACAAATGTGCATGTTAATAAGCAACTAATTATTGGTGAATATGTTCCATATACTAAAGTTTTACCACTTAATTTAGAGTTATTTGGACACCAGGGGAACATATAAGGGTTAGGGTTACTAATAAGCAATAAGGGTTAGGGTTAGGGTGAGTTAACTCTTAGTTAATGGCTTACTGGTTGTATAATAAGGCCATGCACAATAAGGCATTAATACGTACTTAATAATGACTAATTAAAAGCCAAGATGTTACAAATTTGCATGTTAATAAACAACTAATTATTGGTGAATATGTTCCCCATACTAATGTGTTACCACTTAATTTGGAGTTATTTTGACACTAGGGGAACATATAAGGGTTAGGGTTACTAATAAGCAATAAGAGTTAGGGTTAGAGTTAGTTAACTCTTAGTTAATGGCTCACTGGCTGTATAATAAGGCCATTTACAATAAGGCATTAATACGTACTTAATAATGACTAATTAAGAGCCAAGATGTTACAAATGTGCATGTTAATAAACAACTAATTATTGGTGAATATGTTCCCTATACTAAAGTTTTACCACTTAATTTAGAGTTATTTGGACACTAGGGGAACGTATAAGGGTTAGGGTTACTAATAAGCAATAAGGGTTAGGGTTAGTTAACTCTTAGTTAATGGCTTACTGGTTGTATAATAAGGCCATGCAGAATAAGGTATTAATACGTACTTAATAATGACTAATTAAAAGCCAAGATGTTACAAATTTGCATGTTAATAAGCAACTAATTATTAGTGAATATGTTCCCCATACTAAAGTGTTACCACTTAATTTGGAGTTATTTGGACACTAGGGGAACATATAAGGGTTAGGGTTAGTTAACTCTTAGTTAATGGCTTACTGGTTGTATAATAAGGCCATGCAGAATAAGGTATTAATAAGTACTTAATAATGACTAATTAAGAGCCAATATGTTACTAATTTGCATGTTAATAAGCAACTAATTAATGGTGAATATGTGTTCCCCATACTAAAGTGTTACCAAAATTTGTATTAAAAGTTCATGCAAAATGCGTTTTTTTTTTTTTGGCGAGTTTCCTGTTTTCCACACATGAAGAGACCCGGTTTTTAATAGCTACTGAGGCTTTATTCTCACTGTGGACCACATAAAGATGCAACCACCTCCCTCGTAACCATGTGACGGCAATAACACAAAAACACACACAGACACACACACACACACACACATGTCCCTTGTAGAAAAGCATATAATTGTGTGCTCGGGTGAGATTTAATTGTTCAGAATAAGACGTTGATAAATGGCAAAACATGACTCTAATGGCATCACCATTAGAGATAGGTACCTCTCACCTTTGAATCGATACAGCACCAATTCCTGCTACTGAGAATTCAACTGTGCTTTTGTGTGTGTTCAAATGTGTTAACAAATGTTAATGGTTTAAAAAAACTATTTTTAAACCATTTAACACTGACCTGTTCTGTCCAGTTCTTGTTTTCTTAGTGAAGTGTATTATATTTATATAGCGCTTTTCTCTAGTGACTCAAAGCGCTTTTACATAGTGAAACCCAATATCTAAGTTACATTTAAACCAGTGTGGGTGGGCACTGGGAGCAGGTGGGTAACGTGTCTTACCCAAGGACACAAGGGCAGTGACTAGGATGGCGGAAGCAGGGATCGAACCTGGAACCCTCAAGTTGCTGACACGACCACTCTACCAACCGAGTTATACCGCCGCAACACTTCTGTGTCTCATTTGCAAGTACTACATTGCACTGTATAATATAGTAGACTTTGCATGCAGTTGCAATTCCAAGACGTTAGATGGCAGTATTGTATAGACTACCGTTTGTTGCCCGAGCCAGGAAGTAGTCTTTGTAATTACAAAACCCAAAACCAGTGAAGTTGGCACGTTGTGTAAATCGTAAATAAAAACAGAATACAATTATTTGCAAATCCTTTCCAACTTATATTCAATTAAATAAACTGCAAAGACAAGATATTTAACGTTCGAACTGGTAAACTTTGTTATTTTTTGCAAATATTAGCTCATTTGGAATTTGATGCCTGCAACATGTTTCAAAAAAGCTGGCACAAGTGGCAAAAAAGACTGAGAAAAGTTGAGGAATGCTCATCAAACACTTATTTGGAACACCCCACAGGTGAACAGGCTATTTGGGAACAGGTGGGTGCCATGGTTGGGTATACAAGCCGCTTCCATGAAATGCTCAGTCATTCACAAACAAAGACGGGGCGAGGGTCACCACTTTGTGAGCAAATGCGTGAGCAAATTGTCCAACAGTTTAAGAACATTTCTCAACGAGCTATTGCAAGGAATTTAGGGATTTCACCATCTGCGGTCCGTAATGTCATCAAAAGGTTCAGAGAATCTGGAGAAATCCCTGAACTTAAGCGATGATATTACGAACCTTTGATGCCTCAGGCGGTATTGCATCAAAAAGCGACATCAATGTGTAACAGATATCACCACATGGGCTCAGGTACACTTTAGAAAACTACTGTCAGTAACTACAGTTTGTCGCTACATCTGTAAGTGCAAGTTAAAACTCTACTATGCAACGAGAAAGCCATTTATCAACAACACCCAGAAACGCAACCGGCTTCACTGGGCCCAAGCTCATCTAAAATGGACTGATGCAAAGTGGAAAAGTGTTCTGTGGTCTGACGAGTCCACATTTCTAATTGTTTTTGGAAACTGTGGTCGTCGTGTCCTCCGGACCAAAGAGGAAAAGAACAATCCGAATTGTTATAGGCGCAAAGTTCAAAAGCCAGCATCTGTGATGGTATGGGGGTGTATTAGTGCCCAAAGCATGGGTAACTTACACATTAATGCTTAAAGGTACATACATGTTTTGGAGCAACATAAGTTGCCATCCAAGCAACGTTATCATGGACGCCCCTGCTTATTTCAGCAAGACAATGCCAAGCCACGTGTTACAACAGCGTGGCTTCGTAGTAAAAGAGTGCGGGTACTAGACTGGCCTGCCTGTAGTCCAGACCTGTCTCCCATTGAAAATGTGTGGCGCATTATGAAGCCTAAAATACCTTAACAGAGACCCGGATTGTTGAACAACTTAAGCTGTACATCAAGCAAGAATAGGAAAGAATTCCACCTGAAAAGCTTCAAAAATTGGTTTCCTCAGTTCCCAAATGTTTACTGAGTGTTGTTAAAAGGAAAGATGCCCCTGTGCCAACTTTTTTGCAATGTGTTGCTTCCATTAAATTCTAAGTTAATTATTATTTTCAAACAAAAATTTAGTTCCTCAGTTAGAACATTAAATATCTTGTCTTTGCAGTCTATTCAATTGAACATAAGTTGAAAAGGATTTGCAAATAATTTTATTCTGTTTTTATTTACGATTTACACAACGTGCCAACTTCACTGGTTTAGGGTTTTCTAAGTTGAATGTGCCAGTCTTTTCTTTTGTTGAGTCCTACAAAGTGCTTATACTATCCATCCATCCATTTCTTACCGCTTGTCCCTCTCGGGGTTGCTGGAGCCTATCTCAGCTGCATTCGGGCAGAAGGCGGCGTACACTCTGGACAAGTCGCCACCTCATTGCAGTGCCAACTATAAGCATTGTATTTATTACACAGCTGTTCGATTGTAACGTGCTTCTTCGTTGAAGTTTTCATTACCAAATTTGAAGGTTTTGAAATCACCATGTAAAATTGGCTATTCCTAATATTTAGCATGTATATGGCAAATCCACCTGCGATGAGTTGGCGACTTGGCCAGGGTGTACCCCGCCTACCGCCCGAATGTAGCTGAGATAGGCTCCAGCGACCCCGAAAGGGACAAGCGGTAGAAAATGGATGGATGGATGGATGGCAAATCCAATGTAAAATAGCATTTTGGAAAGTGGAGCCTTACTGTACTTATACGCCTTTTGCTTGCTTTGTTGGCATGGAAAATTGTAACATTACCTAGAGCAGGGGTGTCGAAGTCAATTGATTGATTGACTGATTGAGACTTTTATTAGTAGGTTGCACAGTGAAGTACATATTCCGTACAATTGACCACTAAATGGTAACACCCGAATAAGTTTTTCAACTTACTTACAGATCAGGCCCGCGAATGAATTATCTGTGGCCCCCGGGATGATATTTGATTAGTATTAGAACCGGCCCGCAGGCCACAGCCGCCTGCTGCTGTTTTGCAAGCACCAATACGCCATCAGGAATTTTCAAAATGGGGTCCCAGGGACCCCATCAAGTCATAAAAATAGGGTCCCACAGCACATTTTTGGGGTTCCACTTTTTTCTAACCGTTTTAAAAACAAATGATAAATATATGCATTATCCTGTTGTATCTCACATTCTATATTGGGTTTTGGGAAAAAGGTTGTCATAAATGTTAGTTAATTCATTAAAAAAAAAAAGAAAACCATTTTTATGCATTTGTAAATGTATTCAGTTATAAAAACATTCATTCACTTTCTTCTTTCCTTCATGGATCTAAACTATACCTCCGCCGGTATTTTTTTTCAATATTTTTATTGTAATATTTTCAGAATGTGTTTGTTCTATTTTTGGCCAAAGTAAGACAAAGAAAACAATCTGAAGTTGTCTTTATTTATTTTTTGTTTTAATGCCATGATTTTAATAGTCCGGCCAGCGTGTGCACAGATTTTCCTCCATGCGGCCCCTGAGCTAAAATGAGTTTGACACCCCTGACCTCGAGGCTGTGTTTGTGTGTTTGGCTGCTTGTTACTCGACCAAGTATGTGAGCCGCATGCAACAAAAATATCAAAATATTAATTTATTTAAATCGGTACCCGGTAGTACATATAAGAGAGTACTCAATTCGGTACCCATCCCTAATCACCATAAAGCAGTTCCAATGAACTGATTTTATTAAATTTACATTTAGTGCCAGTTCAGTGGCCTTGTGGTTAGAGCAGTGTTTTTCAACCTTTTTTGAGCCAAGGCACATTTTTTGTGTTGAAAAAATGCAGAGGCACACCACCAGCAGAAATCATTAAAAAAACGAAACTCAGTCGACAGTAAAAAGTTGTTGTCGCAATTGTTGGATATGGATTTAAACCATAACCAAGCATGCATCACTATAACTCTTGTCTCAAAGTAGCTGTCACCACATTATATTTGGAGTTTTTTTGCTGTTTTCCTGTGTTTAGTGTTTTAGTTCTTGTCTTGCGCTCCTATTTTGTTGGCTTTTTCTCTTTTTTGGTATTTTCCTGTAGCAGTTTCATGTCGTCCTTTGAGCGATATTTCCCGCATCTACTTTGTTTTAGCAATCAAGAATATGTCAGTTGTTTTTATCCTTCTTTGTGGGGACATTGTTGATTGTCATATCATGTTCGGATGTACATTGTGGACGCCGTCTTTGCTCCACAGTAAGTCTTTGCTGTCGTCCAGCATTCTGTTTTTTGTTTACTTTGTAGCCAGTTCAGTTTTAGTTTTGTTCTGCATAGCCTTCCCTAAGCTTCAATGCCTTTTCTTAGGAGCACTCACCTTTTTGTTTATTTTTGGTTTAAGCATTAGACACCTTTTTACCTGCACGCTGCCCCCCGCTGTTCCTGACATCTACAAAGCAATTAGCTACCGGCTGCCACCTACTGATAAGGAAGAGTATTACACGGTTAGTCTGCCGCGCTCTAGACAGCACCGACACTCAACAACAACACGTTAAAGTTAAAGTACCAATGATTGTCTCACACACACTAGGTGTGGCGAAATTATTCTCTGAATTTGACCTATCACCCTTGATCACCCCCTGGGAGATGAGGGGAGCAGTGAGCAGCAGCGGTGGCCGCACCTGGGAATAATTTTTGGTGATTTTGCAGACTATACTGGTTTGCAAAAAATATTGTTAACCCAAATAGGTGAAATTAGATAATCTTCTACGGCACACCAGACTGTATATCACGACACTACCGCGGCATAGTGGTTGAAAAACACTGGGTTAGAGTACCCACCCTGAGATCGGTAGGTTGTGAGTTCAAACCCAGGCCGAGTCATACCAAAGACTATAAAAATGGGACCCATTACCTCCCTGCTTGGCACTCAGCATCAAGGGTTGGAATTGGGGGTTAAATCACCCAAAAAAAAATTCTCGAGCGCGGCCGCCGCCGCTGCTCACTGCTCCCCTCACCTCCCAGGGGGTGGAACAAGGGGATGGGTCAAATGCAGAAGGTCATTTCACCACACCTAGTGTGTGTGTGTGTGTGTGTGTGTGACTATCAGTGGTACTTTAACTTTAACTTTAACTTAGTTGATTTTAAATGTGACAATGCAAAATAATGAACATTTGACGTGTAAATATATGAGATTTTAGCTAATGGCTAATTTCTATCTCCAGTGCCTTGGCAAATTGACATACAAATTAACACAAACCCATTCAAAACACAGATTAACAATATTAAAATGTAAATATTGCCAAACATGCTGTTTGTTTGGGCAAAAAACATGAAAACAAGAGGGAAACATCAGGAACACAAAAGGATGACACAAGAGCACAGAGCTCCTGCTACCAGCAGCCACTACAGCGGCGCCATCTTGGGGAAAAAAATTAATAAATACTTGGCCAACTCATCACGCGGGTTGAATTAAACCTGTTCACAGGCCTGATCCGGCCCACGGGCTGTACGTTTGACACCCCTGTTTTAGACTCTGACAGTCCACGACTTAAAGGCCTACTGAAATGCGATTTTCTTATTTAAACGGGGATAGCAGGTCCATTCTATGTGTCATACTTGATCATTTCGCGATATTGCCATATTTTTGCTGAAAGGATTTAGTAGAGAACATCGACGATAAAGTTCACAACTTTTGGTCGCTGATAAAAAAGCCTTGCCTGTACCGGAAGTAGCAGACGATATGCACGTGACGTCACAGGTTGTGGAGCTCCTCACATCCGCACATTGTTTACAATCATGGCCACCAGCAGCGAGAGCGATTCGGACCGAGAAAGCGACGATTTCCCCATTAATTTGAGCGAGGATGAAAGATTCGTGGATGAGGGAAGTGAGAGTGAAGGACTAGAGGGCAGTGGGAGCGATTCAGATAGGGAAGATGCTGTGAGAGGCGGGTGGGACCTGATATTCAGCTGGGAATGACTAAAACAGTAAATAAACACAAGACATATATATACTCTATTAGCCACAACACAACCAGGCTTATATTTTAATATGCCACAAATTAATCCCGCATAACAAACACCTCCCCCCTCCCGTCCATATAACCCGCCAATACAACTCAAACACCTGCACAACACACTCAATCCCACAGCCCAAAGTACCGTTCACCTCCCCAAAGTTCATACAGCACATATATTTCCCCAAAGTCCCCAAAGTTACGTACGTGACATGCACATAGCGGCACGCACGTACGGGCAAGCGATCAAATGTTTGGAAGCCGCAGCTGCATGCGTACTCACGGTACCGCGTCTGCACATCTAACTCAAAGTCCTCCTGGTAAGAGTCTCTGTTGTCCCAGTTCTCCACAGGCCAATGGTAAAGCTTGACTGTCATCTTCCGGGAATGTAAACAATGAAACACCGGCTGTGTTATCCGGCACAACATTCTACGGCGGGGGTGCGTTATACAGCACAACACCTGCCGCAATACACCGCTTCCCACCTACAGCTTTCTTCTTTGCTGTCTCCATTGTTCATTGAACAAATTTCAAAAGATTCACCAACACAGATGTCCAGAATACTGTGGAATTTTGCGATGAAAACAGACGACTTAATAGCTGGCCACTATGCTGTCCCAAAATTTCCTCCACAATCTGTGACATCACGCGCAGGCGTCATCATACCGAGACGTTTTCAGCAGGATATTTTGCGCGAAATTTAAAATTGCACTTTAGTAAACTAACCCGGCCGTATTGGCATGTGTTGCAATGTTTTTTTGGGGTTTTTTTTTTTTTTGTGTCCTGTCCAGCTTCTCAGGCAAATCATATAGTTGATGTAGATGCCCATGTCGGCTGTTCAGATTTACTTTACAAAAGAGAAGTGTAGGATACTTCTCTTGTTGCCTTATTTGTATTTGACTTTATTAAATGTATTTATATTATCATTTAGTGCAGCCGGGCCGGAGCAGGAGGGGATAGAAAGAGAAAAAAAAGAAGGGGGAAATTGTGGGGACAAGAGGGGGATTAGACAGAGAGACAAAAACAACAACAGCAAACAACAACAACAACAATAGAGCAACATCAGCAAATACGACATGTACAAATATGATGGTAAAAGTAATAGCAAATAAGCAGTTAGCAAAAAATAATACAGAAATGACAATGAGCATTATTACACTACAAATGGATCAATACAAATACCAATAGAAATAGCGCTATTGATAATGAACAATACCAATAATTTACCTTTATTATCAACAATACAGTTGTTTAAATGCAACAATACATATACGTAATGATAACTTGAGATACGAAAGAATGCAGAAAAATGGAGGGGGAGAAAGAGAAGCAACCTACATTAACCTTGTAGATTGTTATAGTCACAATAGGTTAAGCTTTGTCAGTGTGCCATGTGTTACACCCAGTTTACCCTAGGGCAACAACGTTAATATATGTTTGATGAAACGTGATTATGTGCATGAGTGTAAGTATGCATATGTACTTGTATATGTACAGAATGTGTATATGTGTTTGTACAATGAATATATATGTACAGAATGTGTATATGTGTTTGTACAGTGAATGTATATGTACAGTATGTGTATGTGTATGTTTGTATATTGAATGTGCGTGTGGATGTACGAACTTTAGGTAGGTAAATATGTACTGTATTTGTGTATGTATGTGGGAGCGTAGGTACCTATGTACGTATGTGAGCATATGTGAATTTGCACCTCCCCCCTCCCGTCCATATAACCCGCCAATACAACTCAAACACCTGCACAACACACAATATCCCACAGCCCAACGTACCGTTCACCTCCCCAAAGTTCATACAGCACATATATTTCCCCAAAGTCCCCAAAGTTACGTACATGACATGCACATAGCGGCACGCACGTACGGGCAAGCGATCAAATGTTTGGAAGCCGCAGCTGCATGCGTACTCACGGTACCGCGTCTGCACATCTAACTCAAAGTCCTCCTGGTAAGAGTCTCTGTTGTCCCAGTTCTCCACAGGCCAATGGTAAAGCTTGACTGTCATCTTCCGGGAATGTAAACAATGAAACACCGGCTATGTTATCCGGCACAACATTCTACGGCGGGGGTGCGTTATACAGCACAACACCTGCCGCAATACACCGCTTCCCACCTACAGCTTTCTTCTTTGCTGTCTCCATTGTTCATTGAACAAATTTCAAAAGATTCACCAACACAGATGTCCAGAATACTGTGGAATTTTGCGATGAAAACAGACGACTTAATAGCTGGCCACTATGCTGTCCCAAAATTTCCTCCACAATCTGTGACGTCACGCGCAGGCGTCATCATACCGAGACGTTTTCAGCAGGATATTTTGCGCGAAATTTAAAATTGCACTTTAGTAAACTAACTCGGCCGTATTGGCATGTGTTGCAATGTTAAGATTTCATCATTGATATATAAACTATCAGACTGTGGTCGGTAGTAGTGGGTTTCAGTAGGCCTTTAACGGAGAGACCGCATGAAAGGTCTGAGCGTTGCCAGCGCCCCCTGCTGCAAAGGCCCGGTCCAATCTTTAGTCTCAGCGGTCACATGAATCACATCTTGTAAATATTATATAACGCAATGAAGTGAACGAATGAACGCGGGGCCCGTCTGGTTTGGGAGCTATGAGGGCAGGTGGGTTGGTGACAGCCAGCCTCAACATTGCAGATATTTATGAGCGCCGTTATGTGTTTTTTTTGTCGGTGGGCGTACGTTTGAGAGGTGTTCTTCATTTGCAGCATAATAACATTTCCTCTTACATAAACCAGATACGGTGGTCTCGGAATCTGGAAAGTCTACTTCTCATCGGAGACATTGTCTCGCCATGAGTGTGTCGTGTCAAAACAGATTAGAGTCACATACAGTATCTAATCTGCTCTGACAATGGCGTCCCTGTTAGGCTGGTGGGGAGCTGATTAAAAAGCCGGGGTTCATGTGTGAGCCGACGACAAAAAAACAAACAAACAAAAAAAAAGATCGAGGAGGAATCTGAAAAGCCGAGACTTCCTGCTGCTAACTGATAGGGACGTAAACAAAAAGTCGCGGTTTTATCGTTTTTGGCACGGCGTGTTTATGTTTCGACGTTTTTATGATCACAAATTAGAAGACACCGAGGAGAAAGGCGTTAAATTAAATGACACCCACCTGCGAGGAATACGGTCGCAACTTTGCAACCTTTTAGTGGAGAGCCAAGCATTTCACAAGATTACCCATCTGAAACGATACAGTACCCGGAACTGATATCGGTAAAATACTAAACGGTTTAGCTCCATCCTATCTTGCTGATTGTATTGTACCATATGTCCCGGCAAGAAATCTGCGTTCTAAGAACTTCGGCTTATTAGTGATTCCCAGAGCCTAAGAAAAAAGTCTGCGGGCTATAGAGCGTTTTCTATTGGGGCTCCAGTACTCTGGAATGCCCTCCTGGTAACAGTTAGAGATGCTACCTCAGTAGAAGAATTTAAGTCCCATCTTAAAACTCATTTGTATACTCTAGCCTTTAAATAGACCCCTCTTTTTAGACCAGTTGATCAGCCGTTTCTTTTCTGCTCTGCGCCCCTCTCCTGCGTGGAGAGGTTATGAGGTGACCACAGATGATGCGCTAGCTGTTCAAAGTCGAGACCCGGGGTGGACCACTCATCTGTGCATCAGTTGGGGACGTGTCTGCGCTGTTGACTTGTCTCCACTCAAGATGATCCCCATGCTGGCCCCACTATGGACTGGACTCTCACACTATTAACTAGATCCACTATGGACTGGACTCTCACACTATTATGCTAGATCCACTATGGACTGGACTCTCACACTATTATGCTAGATCCACTATGGACTGGACTCTCACACTATTATGCTAGATCCACTATGGACTGGACTCTCACACTATTAACTAGATCCACTATGGACTGGACTCTCACACTATTAACTAGATCCACTATGAACTGGACTCTCACACTATTATGCTAGATCCACTATGGACTGGACTCTCACACTATTAACTAGATCCACTATGGACTGGACTCTCACACTATTATGCTAGATCCACTATGGACTGGACTCTCACACTATTAACTAGATCCACTATGGACTGGACTCTCACACTATTATGCTAGATCCACTATGGACTGGACTCTCACACTATTAGCTAGATCCACTATGGACTGGACTCTCACACTATTATGCTGGATCCACTATGGACTGGACTCTCACACTATGATGCTAGATCCACTATGGACTGGACTCTCACACTATTATGCTAGATCCACTATGGACTGGACTCTCACACTATTATGCTAGATCCACTATGGACTGGACTCTCACACTATTAACTAGATCCACTATGGACTGGACTCTCCCACTATTAACTAGATCCACTATGGACTGGACTCTCACACTATTAACTAGATCCACTATGGACTGGACTCTCACACTATTATGCTAGATCCACTATGGACTGGACTCTCACACTATTATGCTAGATCCACTATGGACTGGACTCTCACACTATTATGCTAGATCCACTATGGACTGGACTCTCACACTATTATGCTAGATCCACTATGGACTGGACTCTCACACTATTATGCTAGATCCACTATGGACTGGACTCTCACACTATTAACTAGATCCACTATGGACTGGACTCTCACACTATTATGCTAGATCCACTATGGACTGAACTCTCACACTATTATGCTAGATCCACTATGGACTGGACTCTCACACTATTATGCTAGATCCACTATGGACTGGACTCTCACACTATTATGTTCGATCCGCTATGGACTGAACTCTCACACTATTATGCTAGATCCACTATGGACTGGACTCTCACACTATTATGCTAGATCCACTATGGACTGGACTCTCACACTATTATGTTAGATCCACTATGGACTGGACTTTCACACTATTATGCTAGATCCACTATGGACTGGACTCTCACACTATTAACTAGATCCACTATGGACTGGACTCTCACACTATTAACTAGATCCACTATGGACTGGACTCTCACACTATTATGCTAGATCCACTATGGACTGGACTCTCACACTATTAACTAGATCCACTATGGACTGGACTCTCACACTATTATGCTAGATCCACTATGGACTGGACTCTCACACTATTATGCTAGATCCACTATGGACTGGACTCTCACACTATTAACTAGATCCACTATGGACTGGACTCTCACACTATTAACTAGATCCACTATGGACTGGACTCTCACACTATTAACTAGATCCACTATGGACTGGACTCTCACACTATTAACTAGATCCACTATGGACTGGACTCTCACACTATTATGCTAGATCCACTATGGACTGGACTCTCACACTATTAACTAGATCCACTATGGACTGGACTCTCACACTATTATGCTAGATCCACTATGGACTGGACTCTCACACTATTATGCTAGATCCACTATGGACTGGACTCTCACACTATTATGCTAGATCCACTATGGACTGGACTCTCACACTATTAACTAGATCCACTATGGACTGGACTCTCACACTATTAACTAGATCCACTATGGACTGGACTCTCACACTATTATGCTAGATCCACTATGGACTGGACTCTCACACTATTAACTAGATCCACTATGGACTGGACTCTCACACTATTAACTAGATCCACTATGGACTGGACTCTCACACTATTATGCTAGATCCACTTTGGACTGGACTCTCACACTATTAACTAGATCCACTATGGACTGGACTCTCACACTATTAACTAGATCCACTATGGACTGGACTCTCACACTATTATGCTAGATCCACTATGGACTGGACTCTCACACTATTAACTAGATCCACTATGGACTGGACTCTCACACTATTATGCTAGATCCACTATGGACTGGACTCTCACACTATTATGCTAGATCCACTATGGACTGGACTCTCACACTATTATGCTAGATCCACTATGGACTGGACTCTCACACTATTAACTAGATCCACTATGGACTGGACTCTCACAATATTATGCTAGATCCACTATGGACTGGACTCTCACACTATTATGCTAGATCCACTATGGACTGGACTCTCACACTATTATGCTAGATCCACTATGGACTGGACTCTCACACTATTAACTAGATCCACTATGGACTGGACTCTCACACTATTAACTAGATCCACTATGAACTGGACTCTCACACTATTATGCTAGATCCACTATGGACTGGACTCTCACACTATTAACTAGATCCACTATGGACTGGACTCTCACACTATTATGCTAGATCCACTATGGACTGGACTCTCACACTATTAACCAGATCCACTATGGACTGGACTCTCACACTATTATGCTAGATCCACTATGGACTGGACTCTCACACTATTAGCTAGATCCACTATGGACTGGACTCTCACACTATTATGCTGGATCCACTATGGACTGGACTCTCACACTATGATGCTAGATCCACTATGGACTGGACTCTCACACTATTATGCTAGATCCACTATGGACTGGACTCTCACACTATTATGCTAGATCCACTATGGACTGGACTCTCACACTATTAACTAGATTCACTATGGACTGGACTCTCCCACTATTAACTAGATCCACTATGGACTGGACTCTCACACTATTAACTAGATCCACTATGGACTGGACTCTCACACTATTATGCTAGATCCACTATGGACTGGACTCTCACACTATTATGCTAGATCCATTATGGACTGGACTCTCACACTATTATGCTAGATCCACTATGGACTGGACTCTCACACTATTATGCTAGATCCACTATGGACTGGACTCTCACACTATTATGCTAGATCCACTATGGACTGGACTCTCACACTATTAACTAGATCCACTATGGACTGGACTCTCACACTATTATGCTAGATCCACTATGGACTGAACTCTCACACTATTATACTAGATCCACTATGGACTGGACTCTCACACTATTATGCTAGATCCACTATGGACTGGACTCTCACACTATTATGTTCGATCCGCTATGGACTGAACTCTCACACTATTATGCTAGATCCACTATGGACTGGACTCTCACACTATTATGCTAGATCCACTATGGACTGGACTCTCACACTATTATGTTAGATCCACTATGGACTGGACTTTCACACTATTATGCTAGATCCACTATGGACTGGACTCTCACACTATTAACTAGATCCACTATGGACTGGACTCTCACACTATTAACTAGATCCACTATGGACTGGACTTTCACACTATTATGCTAGATCCACTATGGACTGGACTCTCACACTATTAACTAGATCCACTATGGACTGGACTCTCACACTATTAACTAGATCCACTATGGACTGGACTCTCACACTATTAACTAGATCCACTATGGACTGGACTCTCACACTATTATGCTAGATCCACTATGGACTGGACTCTCACACTATTATGCTAGATCCACTATGGACTGGACTCTCACACTATTAACTAGATCCACTATGGACTGGACTCTCACACTATTAACTAGATCCACTTGACGTCCATTGCACCAGTCGCTCAGGGGTAGGGGAGGGGGGGCGACTGGTGCAATATAGCAGCATTTAAAAAGCATATCCAATGTAAATTAGTATTGAGCTAGCGCATCTTGAAAGGTGGAACCTTACTGTAGTTCCGAGCCTTTCTTTAAGGCATACTTGCTTTGTTGGCATGAACATGTTTACCTAGAGACAGGCTATGAGTGCTTGTTTCCAAGCCAAGGGTTTGAGCCAGTGAAGAGCATTGAAATGTGATCCTGTTTAATTTTACGTGAATCAGTACTGACGGAATTTTTTGGGGTTATTGTAAAGTACCAAATTTGGTACCCATCACTAGCTGTCCGTGGGGGTTTGAGCGCATAGTTTGCTGTTATCTTCCAAAACGCTAGGATAGTCAGCTTAGTGAGCAACCTCAACTTGGGGGATGGCATGGGTCAGTTGGTACAGCAACTTATGGGTTCCGGGTTCGATTCCAGCTTCCGTCATACTAGTCACTGCTGCCTTTTCCTTGGGCAAGACACTTTATTCTTGCTCCCAGTGCCACCCACACTGGTTTCAATGGAGCTTAAATGTAGATGATGGGTTTCACTGTATAAAGCGCTTTGAGTCTCAACAGAAAAAGCGCTATATAAATATAATTTACTTCACTTCTATGACCGTAACTACGATTGAGGTCAGGGTCTCTGAATTATTTTAAGTGACAAAAAGAAGATGATATGACTGACTGCAAATATTCCTCATGTAAGACTTTGTGTGTGCAGTAGAGCATCTTCTCTCAATTAACAATCTCTGGTCAATTGCAGCTGGCTACAGAATCCATAGCCCGACACACAACAACAGACGCAGAAAGGTGATAATTGATTGGCTCAGTCTGCGTCTTGTCTGTCAAGGCCCTTTGGTGAAATGGGCCAATGAGAGGCTACAGAGGCCCAGAGGTCCCGCCCACTCATGTTGTGGCCTTTTCTCATCCAATCACCTTTATTGACGATCAGTCCATGGCATGAACGCAGGGCAGCAAAAAAAAAGAAGAGAGGAAAAAAATGAGAATCCAAGCAAAAAGTAAAATGAGGAGATAAAAGAAGAAAAGCTTTAGTGGCACAGACTACTAAGAACAGAAAAATACTAATAATATCTACTTTATCGTGTCCCTCACAGCAGCAGCTGCTCTCTGCATTGCTCTGACGACAGCACATGAGGAGATAAAGGAGATAAAATAATGATGTTGATGAAAAATCAACTGCATGTCGATAAAGAGGTGATATTATGGCAAGCAGGTCTGCCTTCTTTTAGCATGGCGTGGATGTGGATAAAACATTTGTAAATACTTCAAAACGGTCACTTACTGAACTTTAAAATACAAAAGCCAAAACCAGTGAAGTTGGCACGTTGTTTAAATCGTAAATAAAAACAGAATAGAATGATTTGCAAATCCTTTTCAACTTATATTCAATTGAATATTTAATGTTCGAACTGAGAAACTTACTTTTTTTGCAAATAATAAGTTAGAATTTATTGGCAGCAACACATTGCAAAAAAGTTGGCACACGGGCATTTGTACCACTGTGTTACATGGCCTTTCCTTTTAACAACACTCAGTAAATGTTTGGGAACTGAGGAGACCAATTTTTGAAGCTTTTCAGGTGGAATTCTTTCCCATTCTTGCTTGATGTACAGCTTAAGTTGTTCATCAGTCCGGGGTCTCTTTAGGCTTCATATTAAGCCACACTTTTTCACTGACAGACAGGTCTGGACTACAGGCAGGCCAGTCTAGTACCCCCACTCTTTTACTATGAAGCAACGCTGTTATAACACGTGGCTTTGCATTGTCTTGCTGAAATAAGCAGGGGCGTCCTTGAAAAAGACGTTGCTTGGATGGCAACATATGTTGCTCCAAAACCTGTGTGTACCTTTCAGCATTAATGGTGCCTTCACAGATGTGTAAGTTACCCATGTCTTGGGCACTAATACACCCCCATACCATCAAAGATGCTGGTTTTCAACTTTGTGCATATAACAATCTGGATGGTTCTTTTCCTCTTTGGTCCGGAGGACACGACGACCACAGTTTCCAAAAATAATTTGAAATGTGGACTCGTCAGACCACAGAACATTTTTCTACTTTGCATCAGTTCGTCTTAGATGAGCTCGGGCCCAGCAAAGCCCGCGGCGTTTCTGGGTGTTGTTGATAAATGGCTTTCGCTTTGCATAGTAGAGTTTTAACTTGCACTGTACAGATGTAGCGACGAACTGTAGTTACTGACAGTGGTTTTCTGAAGTGTTTCTGAGCCCATGTGGTGATATCCTTTCCACACTGATGTCGGTTTTTGATGCAGTACCGCCTGAAGGATCGAAGGTTATGGACTTTCAATGTTGGTTTTTAGCCTTGCCGCTTACTTGCAGTGATTTCTCCAGATTCTCTGAAACTTTTGATGATATTACGGACCGCAGATGGTGAAATCCCTAAATTCCTTGCAATAGCTCGTTGAGAAATGTGGTTCTTAAACATTTTTGCTCACGCATTTGTTCACAAAGTGGTGACCCTCGCCCCGTCCTTGTTTGGGAATGACTGAGCATTTCATGGAAGCTGCTTTTATACCCAATCATGGCACCCACCTGTTCCCAATTAGCCTGTTCACCTGTGGGATGTTCCAAATAAGTGTTTGATGAGCATTCCTCAACTTTCTCAGTCTTTTTTGCCACTTGTGCCAGCTTTTTTGAAACATGTTGCAAGCATCAAATTCCAAATGAGCTAATATTTGCAAAAAATAACAAAGTTTTCCAGTTCGAACGTTAAGCATTTTGTCTTTGCAGTCTATTCAATTGAATATAGGTTGAAAAGGATTTGCAAATCATTGTATTCTGTTTTTTAAGATTTACACAACGTGCCAACTTTACTGGTTTTGGAGTTTGTTTGTTGGTGCCTTGACGCGGTATCTGGCTTGGTACCCATATTGGCTTCACCGAAACTATAGGCTGCAGCCGTATAAAGATTTTGCAAATATTTATTTACAAATCTTAATTGTTTCCAAACGATGCAAGTAACACAGCAGTAAAACAGAAGTCATCGTCATGGACCCACTAGCTGCCTGGACTAGCTCTCCAATCAGCTAAACAGACTCAATAACTCCACAGTGTTGTTTTGGTGAATTTATGAAACTGAAACAATACAATTGAAAGTCAATAACACTAACACAGGCACTTGTAATTGTGTTAGCATATTTGCTAGTGTTAACAACGCTAGCTTGATTACATTACGATAGCACATACAAATGTGCATGAAAACACTCCTATAACCATCACACGTAGGACGGTTTAGTAAGTATGAATTGTTTTAGTTATATTGTCAAACTTGGAGCGATGAATGAACAATCCTTTTGAGCCGAAATGCTACGGACGGTTTTACTTCCGGTTCAAGGCACTAAACAGGAAATGCACTGTGAGCAAACTTGTCCAAAAGATGGCACCATAGCACAAACAATAACACACCTTTTCAGTGTCTTGTCAGTGTAATACGGAAACTATTTGTTGGCTGAAAACATTACGGTCGTAAATTAGCCGCATTGCTTTATAAGCCACGGGGTTCAAAGCGTTGGGGAAAAAAAAGAGCAGCTTATAGTTCGGAAAATACTGTACCTTGCGAACACCTTATGGTAGTATTGTTTCTACAGGCTAGACTACTGCAACGCACTTCTTGTCGGGATCCCCGGCAAGAACATCCAGAAGCTGCAATACATACAGAATAGTGCTGCTAGGATCCTGATGAGAGTGCGGAAATACGACCACATCACACCAACTCTCAAATCCCTTGACTGGCTTCCTGTTCCACTCAGGATTGGATTCAAAGTCTCCCTACTAACCCACCAGTGCCTCCATGGAAATGCCCCCCTCTACCTCAAAGAACTACTCACCCCCAAATCCTCCACACAACACCTTCGCTCCGGACAGGCTAACCTCCTCCAACCTCCGAGGACAAAGCTACGAACAATGGGAGACCGGGCTTTCTGCTTCGCCGCTCCCAGTCTGTGGAACGCTCTCCCTGACCACCTGAGGGTACCACAGACTGTGGATGCTTTTAAAAAAAGCTTAAAACCCCTTCTTTAAAAAAAAAAAAAAAAAAAAGCCTTTTTTTTTTTAGATATATGCATACTAGTTTTAGCTATTTGGCTGTTCTAGTTTTTATTTATTTATTTATTATCTTTTTACTTTTTTTAATACACTGTAGCATTGCCGGCAGTAAGTCGGACACATTTGTGAGGGTTGGACTCCGCCAAGGCTGCCCTTTGTCACCGATTCTGTTCATAACTTTTATGGACAGAATTTCTAGGCGCAGTCAAGGCGTTGAGGGGATCCAGTTTGGTGGCTGCAGGATTAGGTCTCTGCTTTTTGCAGATGATGTGGTCCTGATGGCTTCATCTGGCCAGGGTCTTCAGCTCTCACTGGATCGGTTCGCAGTCGAGTGTGAAGTGACTGGGATGGGAATCAGCACCTCCAAGTCCGAGTCCATGGTTCTCGCCCGGAAAAGGGTGGAGTGCCATTGGGGAGGAGACCCTGTCCCAAGTGGAGGAGTTCAAGTACCTCGGAGTCTTGTTCACGAGTGAGGGAAGAGTGGATCGTGAGATCGACAGGCGGATCGGTGCGGCGTCTTCAGTAATGCGGACGCTGTATCGATCCGTTGTGGTGAAGAAGGAGCTGAGCCGGAAGGCAAAGCTCTCAATTTATCGGCCGATCTACGTTCCCATCCTCACCTATGGTCATGAGCTTTGGGTTATGACCAAAAGGACAAGACCACGGGTACAAGCGGCCGAAATGAGTTTCCTCCGCCGGGTGGCGGGTCTCTCCCTTAGAGATAGGGTGAGAAGCTCTGTCATCCGGGAGGAGCTCAAAGTAAAGCCACTGCACTTCCACATCGAGAGGAGCCAGATGAGGTGGTTTGGGCATCTGGTCAGGATGCCACCTGAACGCCTCCCTAGGGAGGTATTTAGGGCACGTCCAACCGGTAGGAGGCCACGGGGAAGACCCAGGACAGGTTGGGAAGACTATGTCTCCCGGCTGGCCTGAGAACGCCTCGGGATCCCCCGGGAGGAGCTGGACGAAGTGGCTGGGGAGAGGAAAGTCTGGGCTTCCCTGCTTAGGCTGCTGCCCCCGCGACCCGACCTCGGATAAGCGGAAGAAGATGGATGGATGGATGGACATTGTAGCACTTTGAGGTTGTTTACTCAATGTAAAGTGCTTTTTACAAATAAAATATATTATTATTATTATTATTACATTATTCGATCTCTTTCATAATTTAATTCCACAAATATGATAAATATTTTGAGCGTTACGCAAGCATGCGGATGTTTTACAATTTTTTTATTTTTTTTTCCGGGTTTGGTCGGCTTTGTGCAGTGCATGTGTTTGAAGATGAAGCAGCTCGGGGAATTTATAGCATTGCCAGATCGAAGCGTGCTATAATGACACTGTATAGGACTTAGCGGAAATGTGCCTAGTGTCTTCTATTTTGCTTGAAAAAAAAACCCCAACAATAAAAGCGATGACTTGAGAAGGACAGAGAGAGGATCTTAAAGCTCGTAACTCCCGCTGCCCGAGGCGCACCTCAAAAACTGCAACAGCTCGTGTGCAAGTCAGTTGCTCGCTGGAGGCAACGTGCCCAAACAAACATCCGATTTGGAAACCGATGCTTTTTCCTAACGACGTGCAAAACCGCGTCTTTAAGCAAAGATTAGTTTGAGGATTACAAGGCTGCTTGCTTTTAGCGGCTGGTGAATGCTGGGAGTTATCCTCCCTTTTCTTGCATCCTTTGTACTGGTTAAACAGCATGGAGACGTGTCATAGAGCAGGAAGTGGGAGAAGAAGGGAGAGATTAGATTCTCTGACACTCTGCTAATTGAGTGATCTCCTTTTGCATCCAAGCCAGTCTGCCAAGTTTTAATTAGCGACTAATCAAATCAATATGGTGCTCGCCAAGCAGAGAGGGAAGCGGCGAGATCATCGGATAACTGTCTGGATCACAGCTGGCTTTGACCTTTGCACCCACAGACTGTAAAGGATGGAACTAAGTGATGCTGATGGCGGACGGACTTCTTTCAACAAAGGGATGAAATCTGCTCATTGACATCAATCAGGTCTTATAATTTGATCATTTATTAATGGTTTATTTTCTAGTAAATTATATTCCATTTCTGCTAATCTGAGTAGCCATCAGATTGGTATTTTTCCTATTTGACGCAATACAGCAGAGTTTTTCAACCTTTTCTGAGCCAAGGCACATTTTTTTCATAGAAACAATTCCGAGGCACACCACCAGCAGAAAACATAAAAAATGAAACTCAGTAGCCGATATTGACAATAAAAAGTTGTTCTCGCAATTGTTGGATATGAATTCAAACCATAACCAAGCATGCATCACTATAGCTCTTGTCTCAAAGTAGGTGTACTGTCACCACCTGTCACATCACGCCGTGACTTATTTTGTCTTTTTGGTGTTTTCCTGTGTGTAGTGTTTTAGTTCTTGTCTTGCGCTCCTATTTTGGTGGCTTTTCTTCTTTTGTTGGTATTTTCCTGTAGCAGTTTCATGTCTTCCTTTGAGCGATATTCCCCGCACCGGCTTTGTTTTCGCAATCAAAAATATTTCAGTTGTGCGGACGCTTTCCTTCTTTGTGGGAACATTGTTGATTGTCATGTCATGTACGGATGTACTTTGTGGACGCCGTCTGCTCCACACGCTGTAAGTCTTTGCTGTCGTCCAGCATTTTGTTTTTGTTTACTTTGCAGCCAGTTTTAGTTTCGTGTTGCATAGCCTTCCCTAAGCTTCAATGTCTTTTCTTTTGTTTATTTTTGGTTTAAGTCATACTTGCCAACCTTGAGACCTCCGATTTCGGGAGGTGTGGGGGGGGGGGCGTGGTTGGGGGCGTGGCTAAGAGGGGAGGAGTATATTTACAGCTAGAATTCACCAAGTCAAGTATTTCATATATATATATATATATATATATATATATATATATAAGAAATACTTGACTTTCAGTGAATTCTAGCTATAAATATATATTTATTTTATTGTATATATATACAGGTAAAAGCCAGTAAATTAGAATATTTTGAAAAACTTGATTTATTTCAGTAATTGCATTCAAAAGGTGTAACTTGTACATTATATTTATTCATTGCACACAGACTGATGCATTCAAATGTTTATTTCATTTAATTTTGATGATTTGAAGTGGCAACAAATGAAAATCCAAAATTCCGTGTGTCACAAAATTAGAATATTACTTAAGGCTAATACAAAAAAGGGATTTTTAGAAATGTTGGCCAACTGAAAAGTATGAAAATGAAAAATATGAGCATGTACAATACTCAATACTTGGTTGGAGCTCCTTTTGCCTCAATTACTGCGTTAATGCGGCGTGGTATGGAGTCGATGAGTTTCTGGCACTGCTCAGGTGTTATGAGAGCCCAGGTTGCTCTGATAGTGGCCTTCAACTCTTCTGCGTTTTTGGGTCTGGCATTCTGCATCTTCCTTTTCACAATACCCCACAGATTTTCTATGGGGCTAAGGTCAGAGGAGTTGGTGGGCCAATTTAGAACAGAAATACCATGGTCCGTAAACCAGGCACGGGTAGATTTTGCGCTGTGTGCAGGCGCCAAGTCCTGTTGGAACTTGAAATCTCCATCTCCATAGAGCAGGTCAGCAGCAGGAAGCATGAAGTGCTCTAAAACTTGCTGGTAGACTGCTGCGTTGACCCTGGATCTCAGGAAACAGAGTGGACCGACACCAGCAGATGACATGGCACCCCAAACCATCACCCAACCATGCAAATTTTGCATTTCCTTTGGAAATCGAGGTCCCAGAGTCTGGAGGAAGACAGGAGAGGCACAGGATCCACGTTGCCTGAAGTCTAGTGTAAAGTTTCCACCATCAGTGATGGTTTGGGGTGCCATGTCATCTGCTGGTGTCGTTCCACTCTGTTTCCTGAGATCCAGGGTCAACGCAGCCGTCTACCAGCAAGTTTTAGAGCACTTCATGCTTCCTGCTGCTGACCTGCTCTATGGAGATGGAGATTTCAAGTTCCAACTGGACTTGGCGCCTGCACACAGCGCAAAATCTACCCGTGCCTGGTTTACGGACCATGGTATTTCTGTTCTAAATTGGCCCGCCAACTCCCCTGACCTTAGCCCCATAGAAAATCTGTGGGGTATTGTGAAAAGGAAGATGCAGAATGCCAGACCCAAAAACGCAGAAGAGTTGAAGGCCACTATCAGAGCAACCTGGGCTCTCATAACACCTGAGCAGTGCCAGAAACTCATCGACTCCATGCCACGCCGCATTAACGCAGTAATTGAGGCAAAATGAGCTCCAACCAAGTATTGAGTATTGTACATGCTCATATTTTTCATTTTCATACTTTTCAGTTGGCCAACATTTCTAAAAATCCCTTTTTTGTATTAGCCTTAAGTAATATTCTAATTTTGTGACACACGGAATTTTGGATTTTCATTTGTTGCCACTTCAAATCATCAAAATTAAATGAAATAAACATTTGAATGCATCAGTCTGTGTGCAATGAATAAATATTATGTACAAGTTACACCTTTTGAATGCAATTACTGAAATAAATCAAGTTTTTCAAAATATTCTAATTTACTGGCTTTTACCTGTATATGTATATATATATATATATATATATATATATATATATATATATATATATATATATATATGTATATGTATGTATATATATATATATATATATATATATATATGTATATGTATATATATATATATATATATATATATAAGAAATACTTGAATTTCAGTGTTCATTTATTTACACATATACTTGTTGAGTTAAGGGTTGAATTGTCCATCCTTGTTCTATTCTCTGTCACTATTTTTCTAACCATGCTGAACACCTTCTCTGATGATGCATTGCTGTGTGGCACGCACAAAAGTGCTTTCATCAAATGCACTAGATGGCAGTATTGTCCTGTTTAAGAGTGTCACAACATTGCTGTTTACGGCAGACGAACTGCTTTACGGTAGACCAAAACGTGACTGCTGTTGTTGTGTGTTGTTACCGCGCTGGGAGGACGTTAATGAAACTGCCTAACAATAAACCCACGTAAGAAACCAAGAACTCGTCCTCGATCATTCTACAGTTATAACGTCATTGGGCAGGCACACCATTTATATTGTGGGAAAGCGGACCTGAGTCCGCCTGAATTTCGGGAGATTTTCGGGAGATAATTAGTCCCGGGAGGTTTTCGGGAGAGGCGCTGAATTTCGGGAGTCTCCCGGAAAATCCGTGAGGGTTGGCAAGTATGGTTTAAGTGTTGGATACCTTTTTACCTACAGGCATATCGTGATTACGACAAACCATGTTTCCGACATCTACAAAGCAATTAGCTACCTGCTGCCACCTACTGATATGGAAGAGTATTACACGGTTACTCTGCCGAGCACTAGACAGCACAGACAACAACAACACATAATTTGCAGACTATAATTACTTGTTTGCAAAAAATATTTTTAACCCAAATAGGTGAAATTACATCATCTCCCACGGCACACCAGACTGTATCTCACGGCATAATTTCGTGGAACAAGACGCTTCGCAAACCATGCAGACTGCTAAAAACTGAAGGAACATCCATGTAGTCAGTGTTGCATGAGTGAGACACGAAGGACAGAAACACATTTGCTCTGTTTGACAATTCAAAATTGTATAATGTGTATTATATTATATTATATCCGACAAAGCTTTCACTTGCAGACCCCACATATGAATTGCTGTGTTGTGAAGCAAAGCAGCTTTTGCTCTCTCATCTGCCTTAGGAGACTGTCAACACAATGTGACTCTGACCTCTCCTCGGGGTGTCCAGCTGGGGCGAACGTCTTCCCGAGCCCCGCGGGTTCATACAGCTGTGATCTCTGCCACACAAACACATTTGGATGACACAATAGCACTAACATTTACATACAACACTTTTTCATCTTGTCACAATGTTCTTACAGACACACAGTCAAGTCACAAACTGGAGCTGGAAAACTACCACAGATGGAGCAGCCAGAAATTAGCATTAAGTGTGTATAAACAATATGACTTTAAAGGTTTCTGACGTACCAGTGAAGTTGGCACGTTGTGTAAATGGTAAATAAAAACAGAATACAATGATTTGCAAATCCTTTTCAACCTATATTCAATTGAACAGACTGCAAAGACAAAATAATGAATGTTCGAACTGGAAAACTTTATTTTTTGCAAATATTAGCTCATTTGGAATTTGATGCCTGCAACATGTTTCAAAAAAGCTGGCACAAGTTGCAAAAAAGACTGAAAAAAGTTGAGGAATGCTCATCAAACACTTATTTGGAACACCCCACAGGTGAACAGGCTAATTGGGAACAGGTGGGTGACATGATTGGGTATAAAAGCAGCTTCCATGAAATGCTCAGTCAATCACAAACAAGGATGGGGCGAGGGTCACCACTTTGTGAACAAATGCGTGAGCAAATTGTCCAACAGTTTAAGAACAACATTTCTCAACGAGCTATTGCAAGGAATTTAGGGATTTCCCCATCTACGGTCTGTAATATCATCAAAATGTTCCGAGAATCTGGAGAAATCACTGCACGTAAGCGATGATATTACGGTCTTTAGGCGGTACTGCATCAAACAAGCGACATTGTGTAAAGGATATCACCACATGGGGGTGTATTAGTGCCCAAGGCATGGGTAACTTGCACATCTGTGAAGGCACCTTTAATGCTGAAAGGTACATACAGGTTTTGGAGAAACTTATGTTGCCATCCAAGCAACGTTATCACGGACGCCCCTGCTTATTTCAGCAAGACAATTCTTAAGCCATAACATGACAACAGATGTATTTTTTTTAAATGTATTCTACATATTAGATAAATGTGATCAAAAGTCAGTTGACAAAAGATATATTAAGAAATGTTTGATATACACTATATTGCCAAAAGTATTTGGCCACCTGCCTTGACTCACATATGAACTTGAAGTGCCATCCCATTCCTAACCCATAGGGTTCAATATGATGTCGGTCCACCTTTTGCAGCCATTGCAGCTTCAACTCTTCTGGGAAGGCTGTCCACAAGGTTGCGGAGTGTGTTTATAGGAATTTTCCACCATTCTTCCAAAAGCACATTGGTGAGGTCACACACTGATGTTGGTCGAGAAGGCCTGGCTCTCAGTCACCGTTCTAATTCTTCCCAAAAGTGTTCTATCGGGTTGAGGTCAGGACTCTGTGCAGGCCAGTCAAGTTCATTCAAACCAGACTCTGTCATCCATGTCTTTATGGACCTTACTTTGTGCACAGTCATGTTGGAAGAGGAAGGGGCCCACTCCAAACTGTTCCCACAAGGTTGGGAGCATGGAATTGTCCAAAATGTTTTGGTATCCTGGAGCATTCAAAGTTCTTTTCACTGGAACCAAACCAACTCCTGAAAAACAACCCCACACCATAATTCCTCCTCCACCAAATGTCAAACTCGGCACAATGCAGTCCGAAATGTAGCGTTCTCCTGGCAACCTCCAAACCCAGACTCGTCCATCAGATTGCCAGATAGAAAAGTGTGATTCATCACTCCAGAGAACGCGTTTCCACTGCTCTAGAGTCCAGTGGCGACGTGCTTTACACCACTGCATCCCACGCTTTGCATTGGACTTGGTGATGTTTGGCTTAAACTCATTCCAAGAAGTTCTCTGCGTACTGTACGTGGGCTAATTGGAAGGTCACATGAAGTTTGGAGCTCTGTAGCAACTGACTGTGCAGAAAGTATTTGCACTATGCGCTTCAGCATCCGCTAACCCCTCCCTGTCAGTTTACGTGGCCTACCACTTGGTGGCTGAGTTGCTGTTGTTCCCAAACTCTTCCATTTTCTTATAATAAAGCCGACAGTTGACTTTGGAATATTTAGGAGCGAGGACATTTCAGGACTGGATGTGTTGCACAGGTGGCATCCTATGACAGTTCCACGCTGGAAATCACTGAGAGCGGCCCATTCTTTCACAAATAAATAAATAAATAAATAAATGGGTTGTACTTGTATAGCGCTTTTCTACCTTCAAGGTACTCAAAGCGCTTTGACACTACTTCCACATTTACCCATTCACACACACATTCACACACTGATGGAGGGAGCTGCCATGCAAGGCGCTAACCAGCACCCATCAGGAGCAAGGGTGAAGTGTCTTGCTCAGGACACAACGGACATGACGAGGTTGGTACTAGGTGGGGATTGAACCAGGGACCCTCGGGTCGCGCACGGCCATTCTTCAAATGTTTGTAGAAACAGTCTCCATGTCTAAGTGCTTGATTTTATACACCTGTGGCCGGGCCAAGTGATTAGGACACCTGATTCTGATCATTTGGATGGGTGGCCAAATACTTTAGGCAATATAGTGTATTTAGTGGATCTCAGATTGTGCATGCAGAATTATATTTCGACAAAATGTTTGCCAAAATCTTGTCCCGGTTTTCACACACCAACTGGCCCAACAATCACAACCATTTTCCGGCGTGTTATAGTGTGCCCAAACAATGAATCCCATGTGTTGGTGACTCAGTCTCTGTGCTTTTTCAAAATAGAAAGAAAATTGTGAGTACCAGCACTTTGATAAAGAAGGTGAGAAACTGAACTTAAGAAATAACTCATTGTAGCCGTGTAGCTCTTTACTCTTCTCCTCATCCTGATCTTCAACATCAATAAAGGTGAACCTGATGTTTAATATTTTATTATCCATTTCATTCGTCATTTACATGCCGAGTCATACCTTGTTTAACACGGTTGATTGGTTCCGCACCTCACCGTCGTAAATGAACTTCATCGAAGGAGGATTCAGACGTCCACAGTTTCCAAAAACAATTTGGGCTGGGTGTTGTTGATAAATGGCTTTGGCTTTTCATAGTACAGTTTTAACTTGCACTTACATTATTCATTATAAATCAAAAATGTATCTAGCTAGAGCATGAATACCTCTTAAGGCCCAAGCTGTTTGTTTACATGCTTTTTTTATTTATCTTTGCTATTTGGGCTTATTGGACCCTAATTAGAATAAAAACTAAGAATCTTCTTTTGATATGATGTACTTAGTCCATAAGTACACAAACGTGTACTTCATGTTTAGTAACTTTTTTTTCCCCAAACTCCATTGTATGTTATACTCTTCTGACACCACCAGATGGCAGTATAAGTGTCCACATAAGCGGCCATAAGACCCCAATTCAGTAGTGTACACAATTTTGGAAATAAGAGCTAAAATGTGCTGTCCACGCGTGTGGCCACTAAGCCTTTAGAGTAGAGATGTCCGATAAATGCTTTAAAATGTAATATCGGAAATTATCGGTATTTTTTTATTATCGGTATCGGTTTGTTTGTTTTTTGGTTTTTTTCATTAAATCAACATAAAAAACACAATATACACTTACAAATAGTGCACCAACCCCAAAAAAAACCTCCCCCATTCCCACAAAAGGGTTGTTTTTTTCTGTTATTAATATTCTGGTTCCTACATTATATATCAATATATATCAATACAGTCTGCAAGGGATACAGTCCGTAAGCACACATGATTGTGCGTGCTGCTGGTCCACTAATAGTACTAACCTTTAACAGTTAATTTGACTCATTTTCATTAATTACTAGTTTCTATGTAACTGTTTTTATATTGTTTTACTTTCTTTTTTATTCAAGAAAATGTTTTTAATTTATTTATCTTATTTTATTGTATTATCTTTTTTTTAAATGACCTTATCTTCACCATACCTGGTTGTCCAAATTAGGCATAATAATGTGTTAATTCCACAACTGTATATATCGGTATCGGTTGATATCGGTATCGGTAATTAAAGAGTTGGACAATATCGGAATATCGGATATCGGCAAAAAGCCATTATCGGACAATCCCTACTTTAGAGGTTTTAAATACATGTTTACGACTTTCTAAATACAGTTTTTTAAATTAAGAGAGCCCTCTGCACATGAAACGTCACCCTTTAGTCACATTTGCACTCTTTTAATCCAATATACCGTATTTTTCGGACTATAAGTCGCAGTTTTTTTCATAGTTTGGCCGGGCTCCACTGCGAATTATATATGTTTTTTTCCTTTTTTATTATGCATTTTCGGCAGGTGCGACTTATACTCCGGTGCGACTTATACTCCGAAAAATACGGTAGTAGACATGATTATGGGGCTTGAAAGTGAGACGTGGAAACGCATTGCATTGTGGGTCTGGCTGGATTCTGGATCGCTCATTTCGGGGGTCAGCAACCCGCGGCTCTCGAGCTGCATGCCGCTCTTTAGTGCCGCCCTAGTGGCTCCCTGGAGCGTTTTTTTAAAAAATGATTGAAAACGGAAAAAGATGGGGGGGGGGAAATAAAGTTAAAGTACCAATGATTGTCACACACACACACTAGGTGTGGTGAAATTATCCTCTGCATTTGACTCATCCCCTTGTCCACCCCCTGGGAGGTGAGGGGAGCAGTAAACAGCAGCGGTGGCCGCGCCCGGGAATCATTTTTGGTGATTTAACCCCCAATTCCGACCCTTGATGCTGAGTGCCAAGCAGGGAGGTAAAGGGTCCCATTTTTATAGTCTTTGGTATGACTCGGCCGGGGTTTGAACTCACGATCTTCCAGTCTCAGGGCGGACACTCTAACCACAAGGTCACTAATTTGCGTATATTATTTTACCCCTTCACCGTGTATTAAAAGGTACTGGTAGTTTGTGTGTTCGCTTTCAATCGGCACTCATCGGCCTGGCTTTTATCATTATGATTATTGTCATTATGACATGTACACCATCAGCTCACCTTCATTGCTCGCTAATTAACCGTGGCCTAACATGCATGCAGCTGCCTCCACAAGCACCAGCAGTGGGACCTTTCCCAGGATCGTCACCTACAAATGGGACTCAGGAGAAGCATGGCGCCCTGGAGGACAGTTAGGGGAATGGATGGCCACGTTCGCGGCTATAAATTCGCCGCTTCCTCCCGACAGCATCCATCATGTTGCACACAACATGCAGCACTCAACGAAACACGTGAAATAAGTTCATTATTATGGTGGATTTTTAATAATGCAACCGTTTTCTTACTGCTTACTGCACAAGTGCATGTATGTTACAGTCCTTTCTCGTTTATTACTGGTTATTACTTCTGGACACGACCGTGATTGATACATTTCCGCCAAGTGGGAATTATTCATTATGAATCAAATATTTTCATAGCTAGATCATTAGGTTTACAACAGGGGTGTCAAACTCGTTTTCATCGAGGGCCCTCAGAGGGCCGCTTTTAACAATGATATATGTATTAGTGTTGTCCCGATACCAATATGTTGGTACCGGTACCAAAATGTATTTCGATACTTTTCTAAATAAAGGGGACCACACAAAATTGCATTATTGGCTTTATTTTAAGTAAAAAACTTAGGGTACATCAAACATATGTTTCTTATTGCAAGTTTGTCCTTAAATAAAATAGTGAACATACAAGACAACTTATCTTTTATTAGTAAGTAAGCAAACAAAGGCTCCTAATTTAGTCTGCTGACATATGCAGTAACATATTGTGTCATTTATCATTCTATTATTTTGGTAGAAAATGAATTATTCATCTACTTGTTCATTTACTGTTAATATCTGCATACTTTGTCTTTTAACATGTTCTACCTACACTTGTGTTAAAATGTAATAATCACTTATTCTTCTGTTGTTTGATACTTTACATTAGTTTTGGATGATACCACAAATGTGGGTATCAATCTGATACCAAGTAGTTACAGGATCATACATTGGTCATATCCAGGGACATATTTCCTGAGTTTATAAACATAATTTTTTTTTTTTTTAAACAAAAGATGTTGTGATGCCAAAAAATATCGATGTAACTATAGTAGTATCGACTAAATACGCTCCTGTACTTGGTATCATTACAGTGGATGTTAGGTGTAGATCCACCAATGGTGTTTGTTTACATTGTGACGCCAGTGAGCTACGGTGTGTAGTGAAGCATGTTTAGCTATTCCTCGTCCTGCAGGGATGATACTTGTAAGAAACTTACTTTATTTGTCGCCATGGAGACCAGGATTTGGGATTAAGAAGTAGCTACAACACTGCAGACTGCCGCTAGTTAGCTAGCCATGTCTTAAAGCACCTTTTCCTGAGGGCGTTTCAGTGTTATAACTTCACCTTTATCTTTAGTTTTTAAGCCAAAATGCGTCCGTTTTCCCTTTTCTGTCTACATACTGTGTCTGCTTGTAAGTACTCCGTGATTGTGCGCTGCCGAACATGCTCCTCTGCTCGTAAAACCAGCAAGGACACAAGGGGTGGTGGGTTGGGCGACTGGTACTTTTTAGAGGTGGTATAGTACTGAATATGATTCATTAGTATCGCGGTACTAAACTAATACCGATATACCGTACAAGCCTAATATGTGATGCCAATATTGTCAATATATATAATACATTAACAATATATTAAGCTGCAAAAAAAATATTCAAATGTTACTTTAAAAACTGGCAGCTCAGTCACCAGAATTTTATAGTAAAAGCAGTAGGGTTTTTTACAGCACATAAGAAAATGTAATTAATGGAATGGAATAGAAAAACAATACCACTGTTTTTAGCTGTAAAATTCAAGCAGCAGAGCTGCCAGTTTTGTTTTTTTACCGTAAAATCTTGTTTCAATTTTATTTATTTTTTTGGTTTTTTATTGTGTTAGTGTCTTACTGTATTTGGGGGAAAAAAACAGTGCCAGAGTTGATTTTACGGTAAAAAAAAAAAATTGTCAATTTTACAGTCTACAATTTGACTTATAATTGGGGACTGCAATGTCCCTTTGGGACAGAGAACCCTATTGTAATTGTAAGGTTTTGTTATTATTATTCCGCTGCCTCTTTGAGCTGTAATTTGACCCCCTTAACATGCTTCAAAACTCACCATATTTGACACACACATGAGGACTGGCAAAAATTGCCATCTAATCAAAAAACTAAACCCCAAAACTCAAAATTGCGCTCTAGCGCCCCCTTAGAAAAAACACAGACAATGCTGCTTGTAACTTCCGGTAGGAATGTTGTAGAGACATGAAACAAAAAAACCTAGATTTCATACTTAGCAAAAATCAACAGGAAGTTAGCAATTCCCCCTTCAAAACAAAAATTTAGTAAAAAGTGTCACTTTTGCCTCTTTGAGCTGTAATTTGACCCCCTTAACATGCTTCAAAACTCACCATATTTGACACACACATGAGGACTGGCAAAAATTGCCATCTAATCAAAAAACTAAACCCCAAAACTCAAAATTGCGCTCTAGCGCCCCCTTAGAAAAAACACAGACAATGCTGCTTGTAACTTCCGGTAGGAATGTTGTAGAGACATGAAACAAAAAAACCTAGATTTCATACTTAGCAAAAATCAACAGGAAGTTAGCAATTCCCCCTTCAAAACAAAAATTTAGTAAAAAGTGTCACTTTTGCCTCTTTGAGCTGTAATTTGACCCCCTTAACATGCTTCAAAACTCACCAAACTGGACACACACATCAGGACTGGCAAAAATTGTGATCTAATAAATAAACCCAACCCCAAAACTCAAAATTGTGCTCTAGCGCCCCCTAGGAAGAAAACACAGACACAACTGCTCCTAGGAAGAAAACACAGACAAAACTGCCTGTAACTTCCAGTAGGAATGTCTTAGAGACATGAAACAAAAACCTCTGTGTAGGTCTCACATAGACCTACATTTCATATATTGACAACCCCCAGCAAAAATCAACAGGAAGTTTGCAATTCCCCCTTCAAAACAAAAGTTTTGTAAAAACTGGTCACCTTTTTTCAAACATTATCTCCTCTGAGCGCGTTTGTCGTGTCGGCTTCAAACTAGCACAGGAGAGAGATTGAACCCTTCTGATTAAAAGTTGACCAAAGAGTTTTAATTACTGCTCTGGTTTGGATTTTATGTGCCGTCAAAGTCGGTCCCGTCCATCACTGCTTGCAGCTTTAATTTGTTTTGAAATCATAAGTTAAGCAGATATTTAAGTACAGTATTCATCTTTAATTTAACAAAAATATTTTTGGAATACATGATAATGTAATATTTTGATTTTGATAATATTGAATTTTAAAAGATGATTTTTTTAACGTCAAAAGGGAAAGAACAAATATATTTAGTAAGAAAAGATTAAGCATTTTATTAACGCATATTATTTCCAGGCTTTCGCAGGGCCTCATAAAATAATGTGGCGGGCCAGATTTGAGTTTGACACCTGTGGTTTGGACTTTGACTTAGACAAACTTGATTAATCCACAAGGGAAATTGTTCCACACAGTAGCTCAGTTTCAAATGATGGAAAGGGTAAGGATACAAAGGATAATGCAGGTATTAAGTAGACTAAAAATGTATCATAGTAGCAATATAAAATATTACATATATGTAATATTTACATATTATATATACAGTATATAATATATACTGATATATTTTATTATTATATTTTTACATAATGTATGCAATATATAACAAATCCCAATTACCATGTACACTATTACAGTATAGGTAAAAGCTGCAGCAAAAAAAAAAGAAGAAAAAAAAAGGGCAGCATAAAATAGAGAGTAGAGTATAAAACATTCTAAATACATTTTACATCATGAGAACCCCCTAACATCCATCTGTCACTTTTACACTCTTTAAATCTAGCATGGTAATGTTGGCTGAGGCTGAGCCAATCAGGGGCCACCATACTGAACAGTGTGCACTCTGAGTAGTTTGGTCTCCTCTACTGGCCAATATTACTATAGCATTGATATTTGTTGTTCATTTGGCCACTTTTATGATTGTAGATGCCTAATTTAGGACCAACAATTGTGGAATATACTTAAAAAATGTTTTTTAAATATACCCCCAAAACTGTGGTGAAGCCGCAGCAAAATCTGAAGCGTGATGTAGAGAGGAATGACTATCTCTTTCTTGTGTATTGTTGCCGGATCAAAATTAAAGACAGAAAATACATTTCAAATGATTTATATTTAATCGTGATTAATCGAAATTAATCTGATTGACAGCAAGCTAACAAAATAAACAACACAACAACAAAAATGGTGTTTTTGAAAATAAAACTGAAGGCAAATTGATGAAAACATTGCCCTCGTCACACTTGTACTGTATTGATCCAATACTGTATACCTTTTGAATCAATACTATATAATGAAGAAGAATTGACGCTCTTTTTAAACTTTTATTGAGCAAGCTATGCTAACACAGCTCAACTTATCTCTTCCCTCATTTCCGCATCAACAAACACATCTTAGCCAATCAGCTTCCAGGCGTGGTGCGTTCATGACAATGGGAACTCTGATTATCACTCACTCAGGAACACAACAACGACCCCAGCAGGTCGTTACAACAATATGAGTCTGCCCAGCACTACTCTTTTTTTTTTGTACTTTTTTGCAGTTCAGGCGTGAGATAGGTTGTAAAACGTGTGGGCGTTTATCAGAATTGGTTCACAAGGAATTATTTAGAAAATGATCCACATTGGTGTCCGGTTTGCTTTGCAGTTGTCAAAAAACGGATTGTTGTTTTCCCCTTACAAAACAATAACGTGTCATTGCAGAAACCCATCCATCCATCCATTTTCCTCCCTCACTTAGTCATTTGTAGCATCGGAAGAGAAGGAATAACACGTCTCTTTTGACTGTATCCGCGTTTTTAAACCTTTTGCTGCCATTCCAACATGAATTGTGTTATCTGAGAATCGATCATAATTAGTATTTCTGCTTGCCAAGCAGCTGATTGAATCTGAAGTGAACGCGGACTGTTATCGCGTTGCGCTACTGCCATCTTGTGGTAGGTTTGGGAAACTGCATCCGAGGGACCCGCTGTACTAAATAGTGTTGACGATAGGGCAATGTTTCTTCAACAATTATCTACATTCGGCATTCAATTGTTCCTCATGGCATCGATGGTTGAACAAGTATTTGTTGCACATGACAACTACGTTTTTGTGACGAATTAAGGGCAATTGAATGATTTCCTGTGGCATGGCACACCTTATCTCTTGATTGATTGAAACTTTTATTAGTAGATTGCACAGTCCAGTCATATGCCGTACAATTGACCACTAAATGGTAACACCCAAATAAGTTTTTCAACTTGTTTAAGTCGGAATCCACGTTTATCAATTCATGGTAGATGCACTAGTGGCGCATGTAGGTGTAGGTTAGATTACGCTGCACTTTATTTCATTCATGCTTATAACAGTGTTGTACACTATATTTCCAAAAGTAATTTGGTTCAATATGATGTGGGTCCACCGCTTGCAACTATTACAGCTTCAGCTCTTCTGGGAAGGCTGTCCACAAGGTTGTGGAGTGTGTTTATAGGAATTTTCGACCATTCTTCCAAAAGAGGTCACACACTGATGTTGGTAGAGAAGGCCTGGCTCTCAGTCTCCGTTCTAATTCATCCCAAAGGTGTTCTATTGGGCTCAGGTCAGGACTCTGTGCAGGTCAGTCAAGTTCATCCACACCAGACTCTGTCATCCATGTCTTTATGGACCTTGCTTTGTGCACTGGTGCACAGTCATGTTGGAAGAGGAAGGGGCCCGCTCCAAACTGTTCCCACAAGGTTGGGAGCATGGAATTGTCCAAAATGTTTTGGTATCCTGGAGCATTCAAAGTTCCTTTCACTGGAACTAAAGGACCAAGCCCAACTCCTGAAAAACAAACCCACACCATAATTCCTCCTCCACCAAATTTCACACATTCGGCACAATGCAGTCTGAAATGTAGTGTTCTCCTGGCAACCTCCAAACCCAGACTCGTCCATCAGATTGCCGGATGGAAAAGTGTGATTCATCACTTCAGAGAACGTGTCTCCACTGCTCTAGAGTCCAGTGGCGACGTGCTTTACACCACTGCATCCCACGCTTTGCATTGGACTTGGTGATGTATGGTTTAGATTCAGCTGCTCGGCCATGGAAACCCATTCCATGAAGCTCTCTGCCTACTGTACGTGGGCTAATTGGAATGTCACATGAAGTTTGGAGCTCTGTAGCAACTGACTGTGCAGCAAGTCGGCGACCTCTTTGCACTATGCGCTTCAGCATCCGCTGACATCTGTCAGTTTACGTGGCCTACCACTTGGTGGCTGAGTTGCTGTTGTTCCCAAACTCTTCCATTTTCTTATAATAAAGACTGGATTTGTTGCACAAGTGGCATCCTATGACAGTTCCACGCTGGAAATCACTGAGCTCCTGAGAGCTGCCCATTCTTTGACAAATGTTTGTAGAAACAGTCTTCATGCCTAAGTGCTTAATTTTATACACCTGTGGACGGGCCAAGTGATTAGGACACCTGATTCTGATCATTTGGTTGGGTGGCCAAATACTTTTGGCAATATAGTGTATTTAACTACCGAGATGTCCGAAAAGGAGGAGGAAGAAACAAATCTTATTTTATGCTATGCCTTCTAGTTTAAAAAGTAAAATAAATATTGAAGTTGATAGGGTTTGTAGATAGAGTACACATACTGGATACATCCATCCTTTTTATACCACTTGTCCTCTTCAGGGGTTTAAATAAAATAATTTAGAAATCTAAGGATGAATATGATAATCCAATAAAAAGGTTAAGGACAAAAGTGAAACCTACTCAAATGTTAGATAAACAGTGTTGCCCTTTATAATCAACGTGTTTATTCAGAAGGAACATTGATTGGAGAAGCATGTTCGTCTGCCAGCTGGTACACTATGTTTCTCACTTTTACATTTGTACTTTTAACGTTTGCCTACTAAAAAGATATGTAATGACGGCCTCGATCATTAGGTATTACAGATTAAGGCTTAGCCACATCAATCCATCCATTTTCTACCGCTTGTCCCTTTTGGGGTCGCGGATGGTGCTGGAGCTTATCTCAGCTGCATTGGCGGAAGGCGGAGTACACCCTGGACAAGTCGCCACCTCATCGCAGGGCCAACACAGACAGACAAGACAACATTCACACGCCAGGGCCAATTTAGTGTTGCTGATCAACCTATCCCAATTTAGGAAAATATCTTAGCGTGCAGAAATAGTTCCAATGAACACGTTGCGCAGGAAGCAGCAGCATTAGAAGTGCTGTGAAGTCATGAGAGAGGCAGCTGCTGTGTGCCCACTAGGAGCTCCTGGACAAACATGTTCCATTAGCAGCCTGTTAGCGCTGCTCTTCTAAGGTCAGCGGAACACTACAGGGTGCTCAGAGACATGACTACCGGTAGATGTACTCAGGATGAAGCTAAAAGGAGTTCACATAAAACTACATGGGTAAGAGTTCAGGAAGCCACAAGAGTGTTAAACATGTTCAGTTGCATCTGAACATTTACAACTGGTTAACCACAGGGAGCAGATGACAGGTAGATTTTCCCATCAGTTTGCAAAAACACGTGTCTTACTGTAATTATCTTAGTTTCAATGAGAACCCATCAGTGTTGAACATGTTCGATTGGAAAGATTAATAAATAAGTCAAGCAGATCAAGCGCTTTTCCCTGGTTTATTTTATTTTCAGTTTTTAGAAAAAGAATCCAAGGATTTTGCCTCCTGTGTGTTTCCGTCTGGCTTCTTCGTGGTCCATGATGCCAGCTGAGGTTGTCAGTACAATATATCTGTAGAGAGACAAAGCAGTAATTAGAATGCTTCAGTACAACCGTTCAGACTCAGGATGAATTAGTTAAAAGCATTTGAGAAGCCTCATTTACAGTACTTCTGTACCAAGCGTTTTCTGTTCATACACCTGCTGCCAACATTTTTTAAATTCAAGGTTCTGCAGAGCACTTGTATTTATTTAGTGTGTAAAGGACTAAAACTGAAACAGGACTAAGGTCAGAATTAATTAAATTCAGACCTCATGTTTAGTAAAATAGGGGAAAAGTACTCTTAATACAAAACCTTGAATAACTAAGAATGTTTTAAAAATGACTACTATAGTACATTCAGTAAAAAAAAAAAAAAAACAGGTGGAATAGTGTACGAATGAATTCTAAATCCAAACACTTTAATAGGATAAATAACATGTTTTAGACTAGTACATTAAAAACGATATACACTTCAAAGGGGAACTGCACTTTTTGTATTTTATTTTGCATATCGTATACAATCAAGACATGACAAGAGATTATTTTTATGTATTCTAATTATTAAACACAAGTAAAAGTTTGCCGCTCCTCTTTTCCGCCCATAAAATCCGATAACCATTCAAAAAGCACCAACAATACTCAGTTTACATTTCTTTCAGTTCCAGTTTTTTTGGAACATGCATACCATACAATGAAATGCACCACACATTTACAGTTTCATTACGAAAAGGAGTAGGAAGAAGCAGAGCTTATTTAATCCTATCCCTTTTCATACCACAGCAATTTTATCCAATGTCCTTGTTTTCTGTAACAGAACAGTGAACAAATAAATAATAAATATACCATAGTAAGCAAACAAATATTAAATACGTAAATAATCTTTGTCTCATTAAAAAAAAAAGAAGAAAAAAAAGGGTTCAAGATGTTCATCATAATTCTTGTTCTGTGTACTTTGTGAACACTTGTAGTTTGAACAGTCTTAAACTGAATCATATTGGTGCTTTGTTTGATTTATTTGCTTAATCCATTCCATTATTTAATTCCACATACTGATATGCTAAAGGTTTTAAGTGTTGTACGAGCGTACAAATGTTTTAAATTAGATTTTCCTCTAAGGTTATATTTGTCCTCTTGTTGAGAAGAATTGTACATTCTTGGGTAGCAGGTTATTGTTTGCTTTATACATAATTTTAGCTGTTTCCAAATGAACCAAATCGTTGAATTTTAATGATTGTGATTTAATTGAAATTTGATAATATTCGTGACTTGAATAAAAACCAATTATTAGTAATATTGTTATAAGCGTGAATGCAGACAGACTATAGCGGTGACGTGATCACTTTTGTGTGTCCCTGTTTACATCAAGTGGTCTGTTTCTATGCTTCCCTGCTCCCTGTAAATTTATTCTAGATCATAAATCATACCCCTCAACTGGAAAGTAGATGGCTGAGAATATAATACGAGAAGTTAGTACACTTTGACCGCCGTTTAGGATCCAGAACTGGCAAGAACGAAAGGAAAGGACACTTGGTCCTCCCACCCCGTTTCTCCCCAAGGATTACGAGTCATTTTTCATCAAAATGGGAATATATGAACATCCCAGCAGTCTTCACTTTGACGGCAGACCTTATACAGTAAGTCATGTTTGTTTCTCTCATAAAGTCAGCAATGAGCAGTAATCAGTGATGAAGGGCAAAAAAAAGAAGCAAACATGATGCATTTTTTAAAATCAATGCGCTACGTATGCTTAAAATGATCAAAATACATTATTATAAATGTGCCCGTTATTACATTACATACATACTTGCATCATATACCGTATTTTCCGCACTATTAGCCGCACCTAAAAAACACAAATTTACTCAAAAGCTGACAGTGCGGCTTATAACCCGGTGCGCTTTATATATGGATTAATATTAAGATTCATTTTCATAAAGTTTCGGTCTCGCAACTACGGTAAACAGCCGCCATCTTTTTTCCCCGTAGAAGAGGAAGTGCTTCTTCTTCTACGCAAGCAACCGCCAAGGTAAGCACCCGCCCCCATAGAACAGGAAGCGCTTCTTCTTCTACTGTAAGCAACCACCCGCCCGCGTAGAAGAAGAGCGCGGATATTACGTTTCATTTCCTTTGTGTGTTTACATCTGTAAAGACCACAAAATGGCTCCTACTAAGCGACAGGTTTCCGGTTCATGAAAAGACGCAATCTCTCCATCCGCACACAGACTACTATTTCACAGCAACTGCCTAAAGACTTTCAAGAAAAGCTGGCTACTTTCCGTGCATATTGTAAAAACAAGATAGCTGAAAAAAAGATCCGGCCAGAGAACATTATCAACATGGACGAGGTTCCACTGACTTTTGATATTCCTGTGAACCGCACTGTGGATACAACGGGAGCACGTACGGTGAATATTCGCACCACAGGGAATGAGAAGTCATCCTTCACTGTGGTTCTAGCTTGCCATGCTAATGGCCAGAAACTTCCACCCATGGTGATATTCAAAAGGAAGACCTTGCCAAAAGAGACCTTTCCAGCCGGCGTCATCATAAAAGCTAACTCGAAGGGATGGATGGATGAAGAAAAGATGAGCGAGTGGTTAAGGTAAGTTTACGCGAAGAGGCCGGGTGGCTTTTTTCACGCAGCTCCGTCCATGTTGATATACGACTCCATGCGCGCCCACATCACGCTGGTTTTTAATATATTATTAAAGTTTGACTGACCTATCTGACTGTTTTTTTGACATTCCTTTAGCGCAGTTAGATGCGGCTTATAACACGGGGCGGCTTATAGGTGGACAAAGTTTTGAAATATGCCGTTCATTGAAGGCGCGGCTTATAACCCAGGGCGGCTTATGGTGCGGAAAATACGGTATATAAAACCCTAATGGTGGTGTTTGGATGTTTTAAGGGCGTTACTGTAGAATTTAGCGGCTCCCATAGGCTCCATTGTAAGCGGTTGATTGCATTTATTTAATATTTAGAATACATTAAAAAAATAAAAGAACATCCATTGTCATGTCTTTCATAATGATTGTGAACGATAGGCAAAATTAAAAAAAAAGTGCAATTCCCCTTTACGTTTTGAGGTCCAATATTCCTCTGCCCTGCAAGTATGCCTTCATTTTTAATGTGCAAAACCTCAGCTAAAAAGTAACATGTTTTATCAAACTAAATGAATGACTGAAACTTAACTTTTTGATTAGTTTGTTCTATTAATCGGATAAAAACTTTGTAACCTCAATGCTCATTTTAGAGAGCAGTTTGACGTTTTGGCTTGCCATAATCACTAACAATAAAATTGCACTTTCAACAATTTTTCTAAATTCTTGTGGTCACTGCCACACAGATCACAATACACACTACCGCAATGACCAGGCGAAAATTGTCCGCGTATTTAATAAAGTTCTGGGCACTCAATGCGGTCCGGATTTTATTCATTTCTATTTGTTAACTGAAACAATTAGTCAAAGCAACAGAATATAAAACAAAGCTTTTTTTAAATCACAATAATTAAGAAATCATTGCAGCTTTGAAATGTATTAAACATTGCCTTAGAAACCAACAGCATTGAAAGCAAATCCATAGTTATGGACAATGAAGTTTATTTTTTACATAAGTATTTTTCCTCTAAAAGGGAATTAAGGTTAACATTCAGACACTGGCATTCTTGTAAATCCATGTTGGCTTTTTAAAACCAATGGCAGACTATAAAGAGACTTTTACATTTGTGTTTAATCCATCTCAAAAGTTCTAAGAATTAGAATTCTAATTCCTGGAACGTGGCAGTCTTATCAGCCAGTGGTGACATTATGCTTATTGCATTTAGGAGTGTGAAACCGTATTGATATGCTGTTTTATCACAATATTTTAAATGTTAATGATACAATTAGCAATGTGCTCTCCCAGCATGTCATTTTCTATTTATCTATAAACTTCTTTCACTGTTCATGGGGAGTACAGTCCCTATCTTTACGTTGTCCAGAAGTCGCAGGTGGCAGCAATTTGGGCTGGATCGAAGTCACAGAACAAAACAACAAGTGAACTATATATACTGTATTTTTTTAAATGCCTGTCATTCACAATCCCTATATAAGACAAGAACACATCTTTTTTTATGCATTCTAACTAGTAAATAAATGCCATCAAAAGTCTGTATACAATGGAGCTAATAGGAGTCGCTCTATTCTGCATATAAAGCCCTTGAAAAAACATCCGAACACCTTCATTAAGGTTTTGTATACATGTTTCAAGTATATATGTAATGTAGTACAGTGCTCATTTATAACAACATACTATTTAGGTATTTTGATAATTTTAAGCATACAAGGTGCATTAATTTCTAAAACGCAGCACGACATCCGCTTTTTTCTTCGACAACCTCACTGATCACTACTCACTGCAGACTTCATTAGAGCCAACAAACATAAAACAACATCACTTATTGTACAATGTCTCCTGCCATTTAGATGAAAAATGACTCAATCTTCACAAGGTAAGAGGGGATGGAACCAGGCGTCGGTGTCTCTCACCATTTCCGGGTCTAAATTGGCTGTCAAGGTGTTCCAACTAGTCGGATTACATCCTCATCCTATTATCCAGGTGAGGCATGATTTATGATCTAGAACAGGGGTCACCAACCTTTTTGAAACCAAGAGCTACTTCTTGGGTACTGATTAATGCAAAGGGCTACCAGTTTGATACACACTTAAATAAATTGCCAGAAATAGCCAATTTGCTCAATTTACCTTTAACTCTATGTTATTATTAAAAAATAATTATATTTATCTTTGTGGGAACACTGATCATCTTAATCACAATAAATATATATAGAAACAGATAAATATCAATATGCAACACTTTATTTTTATATTTTCTCTAAGTGCACATTTTTCTAATTGAACATTTTCAAATGATCACTTCTAAGACAGTCTTGTGAAATCACAATATCCCATTTTAACTAGCTAGCCACTAACATTTTTTAACAAATCATGAATTACTTTGCACCATGTTTGTACAAATAATAACTCATGTAAAATACAAAAGTCAACTCTCAAAATGTTTAATAAATCATGTCACACTTTGAACTGGACACCAAATCTGTTATCTATTTCTTTGTCAGTTAGTGAAGACCAAGTCTTTAAAATATTTTCTTGGATTTTCAAATTCTATTTGAGTTTTGTCTCTCTTAGAATTAAAAATGTTGAGCAAAGCGAGACCAGCTTGCTAGTAAATAAATAAAATAGAGGCAGCTCACTAGTAAGTGCTGCTCTTTGAGCTATTTTTAGAACAGGCCAGCGGGCTACTCATCTGGTCCTTACGGGCTACCTGGTGCCCGCGGGCACCGCGTTGGTGACCCCTGATCTAGAATAAACTTTCACAAGAACCGAGGCGAAAAAGCAGCTCACCAGCCAATAATGTCAACATAGCCACGGTCTGGTGATCACGCCGCTGCAATAGTTTCTCTACGTTAGCGCGTATAACATCACAAACACTTGGTTAATATTAAAGTTTGGGTGTACATAGCGTTATTAAAAATGTGTTATTTAAAGACTTAAGACTAAGAAAAATGTTTTGTTCCTATTTTTTTTTAATTAAAAGGCACCTGTGCTCCTAGTGAAAAAGCAAAGTGCACATCAGTGAGATGTCCCACAAAAATGCGAAAACGGGCAGCACAAAGAGAGATGTTTTTATTTTCTGAATTTTTTTTAATTGTCATTGCGTAAATAACATCAATCGTATTTATAGTTATGTTGCACTTAAGTAGTTTGTCCACTATTGCCGTTTGTACCATATCATATTTTGAAATGCAAACCATGCCATATTTTTAGTTCACCCTTAAACACGGGAACATAATGTGGGTTATTGTATCAAAAATCTCAGTATCACTTTATCGTTAGATATTTTGAGCCATGTACATCGTATTTTGAGATACCCTCAGAACTCTACACATAATAGCATTATCTATATGTATAACAAAAAACTCAACTGCCGAATTATAAATCAGATGGCTAAAATAAAAATTCCCTTAGTTTTCAGGCAGCATTTTTTTTTAACAAAAATGTGCAAATTAATCTACTGAACCACAAATTTAACTGCACTGTCTTCACATAATAGAAGATACTTTTTATACTGCGAAGGGAACAACATCCGATGAGACTCCATTAGTGTGTCTAAATGTTCATATGAGCCTTGGGCTGGTGTTCAAATAGATCAGCAATCAAATACAGTAAATTGTGAAAACAAATAGATGAACAATGCTACAAATCCACAAGTTTCGTTCTTAAAAGAAACTACATATTTGCCAACTCTGCAGAGAGCATTGCACTTGACTACTAGCCATATTTTTACAGCATTTTAAATTAGGTAGATTCATTTAGACCTTTTTTTGGAACAATTCCCAGTCAAAGCGAGGACACTAACCCCGGATTTCCACTGGATTTGAAACGGCCACGTAACAACATGCACAGCGACGGACACTTTGTTTTTACTCAAGTCAATGTGTCCGTTTCCACCCTCTGCAGAACGTCATCAACATGTCGTTGACGTTCCGCATTCCAGCGCTAAATATATGCTGAGCTGGATGCCGCAACATATTTAATTTAGCTACAATCTGCTTGTTTTGTACAGGAAGTCATGCACAAACGCAAAATAACTTATCCAGTTTACTTTCAAAATAAAGGCGGATCGTATTTTACACTTTCAAACGTCTTAATGGGCGGTGACAGACATGAAGTCAACTTGTCAAAGGTTTTCAGACAATTTCACCTCGACACAAATGAAATAGGACATGCTGATTCTGGAGGTCCAAAATTAAAGAACAACCAGGCATATCCCGGGAAGCTATATGGTGGCCTGTGTCAAATATCAGCTGATACGGAGACCGGGTAAACTGTCTGTGTTGATGTTCAGCACCTGCTATTAATGACAGGACGAAGTTGATTTGCTTCTGCTCCTCTGGAAGAACAGAATTAACGGTTTGTGGTTCACTTTATTACAACTTCACTTATCGCGCAAATTCACAAGATCTCGTTAACGTCTGCACTATTTCCCTGCACGATAGAGCTGCACCAGAACAATGATCAGCACCTGCTATTAATGACAGGACCAAGTTGATTTGCTTTTGCTCCTCTGGAAGAACAGAATTAACGGTTTGTGGTTCACTTTATTACAACTTCACTTATCGCGCAAATTCACAAGATCTCGTTAACGTCTGCACTATTTCCCTGCACGATAGAGCTGCACCAGAACAATGATGGGGATTGCTACACCGCAAATGGCGGCACTCTTCCATGGTGCCGCAGCCATTTTGAATCCCGTGGAAATGCGGGGCAAGTGTCACGCCCTTGGCACCCCCTTTAGGTCCAGAGGACAAATGTAGATTAAGCATGTGTACTTGTCACGTGGCAGTATGTCACCCCACACACCCCTCTTACACTGATGTATTTCACACTGTGTCGCTCTGATATCGCCACTTAAGCAGTGAAACTGCCGGGACAATTGTGACAACAAAAAAACTGACAGTTAATTTCCCCGCACAAGAGAGCAGATCTGTACAACAATTTCATAAAGAGGGGAAGACGCTGATGCTATTTCAATCAGCCTAAATGACACAGAACTTAAAAACATGAATCTCTCTGTAAAATGGTGTTTATGTACTCTTCCTAAATGAATGCAGCACAAAAGACAATGTTAGAATTCCATCCATCCATTTTCTACCGCTTATTCCCTTCGGGGTCGCTGGAGCCTATCTCAGCTACAATCGGGTGGAAGGCAGGGTACACCCTGGACAAGTCGCCACCTCATCGCAGGGCCAACACAGATAGACAGACAACATTCACACACTAGGGCCAATTTAGTGTTGCCAATCAACCTATCCCTAGGTGCATGTCTTTGGAGGTGGGAGGAAGCCGGAGCACCCGGAGGGAACCCACGCAGTCACGGGGAGGACATGCAAACTCCACACAGAAAGATCCTGAGGCCGGGATTTAAGTCACGACTACTCAGGACCTTTGTATTGTGAGGCAGACGCACTAACCCCTCTGACACCGTGCTGCCCTGCTTGTTAAAATTAATCTCACCAATATGCTAAACTTCCACAACTAAAACATTGTATTTCCTTTCCTCACCAACAACATGCCAAACCAGTATAAAAGATCTCGCATCAACAAATCTGATCTAAAACTGGAGAAGCTACCACATGGCAAAAACAGGCAACATGGGAGAGGACATACGAGAGGGAATAATGGTGGTTTTCGGACTTTTAAGTACCAAAAAAAGACAGGAAAAAAATCATGGAGAACACAGGTTTTGTAATCTGAACGACCATGAGGCAAGTTTTGTTTAAGGTAATGGCTGCTGTTATTGGGGTAGTAGGCCTACTGTTATGACTGTCAATTGTATTGTTGACAAGAATGTTTACACTAGCTTTCTTTGTGCTCGCCAAGTCAGCTTGCTTCATGATTGGCCACTTTCTGCACCACGTCACAATTCCTTGGGAGGTAAATGGGTCATACTTGTACCTTCAAGGTACTCAAAGCACTTTGACACTATTTCCACATTCACACACTGATGGCGGCAGCTGTTATGCAAGGCCCTAACCACATTCCATCAGGAGCAAGGTTGATGTGCCTTGATCAAGGACACAACAGGGGATCAAACCAGGAACCCTCAGGTTAATGGCACGGACGCTCTACCAACCGAGCCACGTCAAAAATACACCTTCTCACTGGCTACTAATGAATACGATAGAACTACAACTGGTGGTTGTAATCATCCAAATATGATTAGCAGCAAAGTAGACAGCGGAGGCAAAACAAGTAAGCTAGCTAAATGGTTCGCTAACTAGCGAGCTTGTTGCAGTACTCCTGAGATCGTCTCACCGTCCTGCAACTCAGTGCGGCATTTAGGCAAGAGGAACACTGGGTACCCGCAGGTGAGGAGAGCCTTCAACAATGTTGTAAATTGTATTTTTATGGATATTTCACTTAAACGCAATAGTTGTTTTCAATGCAAAAATGTTCTGTTAAAAAAATGCGGATTTCTACGTTTTCGGACATTTCACATGCCTGAATCTTCTAAGACATGGGATAATCGGACGTTTGCTATCTTTAGTCGAAAGGGTGAAAATCAACACACGTGTCCCCAGAAAACGAGAAATAAGGAAATAGCAGGGCGAGTTAGCGGATAAAGCTTTTTCTGCCTTGCCTTCACACTTCTTCCTGAAAACAAACCATGCCGTTGCAAGCTAAAAAAAACGCAAACAAACATTTTTTTTTAAAAGTGAATTCTGCCAAGTTAAAATGCAGTTTCAATATATGTAAACCGAAAACACCAAGTTCAGATGGAATGAAAAGGACGTACAGCCAATAAAACTGTCTAGGTTAGCAGGTACCTCAAGCAAATTTCACAAAGATTAAGGATCTTTGTGAAGTTAACAGATTGTTTATAAGGAGCAAAATGCATTGTCAGGTATCGGATTCTCACCCAAACTGTCTTGAGGGCAACAGGTTATTCTGCCACTTCTCCAGATCATTGAGTTGGAGATCAAAACGTGGACTGATCACGCCGCACTGTAAGATACACACAAAAAATACTTAATATATAAACTGTTTTAACTATTAGCAGTTGCAGGAATCATTTCGACCTGGCGCTTTGATTTGATTTTTTAAAAAGAATATAACAGGAATATGTACAAGACCATCTAGGCTTAACAGTTCAAAGTTTTACAGGCTTGTACTAAAAACGTTCAGTGACATGTCAGTACTTTACCTTGTTCAGCCTTCCTGTGAGATTGACGACTATTTTTCCGGCTCTGTGGTCATCAATGATCTCAAACTCACCAATGTAACCTGTGGACAATATCAACATTAATACCGCATTAATTAACTTTATAATAATGTGAAGACCCTACCGTGCTTCATCATGACGGTGAGGAAGCGCACAATGACCTTGGAGCAGGGCCTGATGAGGACCTGGCGTTTCCCACGCTTCTCAGCATTGTTGATGCACTTCAGAGCATCTGCGAGAACGTTCATGCGCACCATGATGCCTACAATCACACAAGAGGAGAATGAACACATTGTTAATATAACAAAAGTTTATAATTCTAAGGCCATGTCCACACAAACACAGATACTTAATAAACACATACTTATCTCTGCGTTTAGGCCTCTAGTCCACACGCAGACGCATACTATTGTCTTTAAAAACGCAGACTTGTGATGACATCACAGTTGTGCGCTATCATTTCCAAGCTCAACAACACTGCCTTGCTGGCTTTAAACACGCTATAAGAGGACTTGCTGAATGTTTGAACGTAAACATGATGCTCTTTTCACTCAACATGAATAAAAAAAGACATCAAAATGGGCATTGCAGCACTCCCACCGGAGCAAATGAGTCAGCTGTTTTGGATATTATCACTGTGGAACCTCCACCTGATGGAACAACTTTGACAAGCAAGACTTTTTGCTATGTATCATAAGAAAGGTGCAACGTTATCTTATGTTTTTAGTCCTTGTTTAACGACAAATTATGAAGTCAACTTACGCGTCTAGCTTCCATTTTTGTAGATGGAGCTCACGCGTAAAAAGCAACTAAAAAAAATAACCCTGATGTAGCATCCTCCCTGTAGTGTGTACTGATGTTGAAGACAATATACACTTCATTACACATGATTAAATGAGTTTTTGCAGCGACAAGACACACTTCCGTGTGCTTTATATAGGCACTTAAACATCCAAAATGGTTTCCTTGGCTTGTTAGTGTGTGCTTATTTTAAAAAATAATGTACACTTCACTGCACGTGTAATACATCACCATGTTGCTGAACATGTTAAAATTTTATCAGTGTTGGCATTCGCTCTTTAATAATGTTCCCGGTGCTCTGTGCACATGCAGACTGGTTTTTAAGATAATGTACATGTTATTGTACTTCTAGTATATCAGAATAAACATAATAGGTGTATTGTTGCTTTTTTCAGGCTTCTGATTGGACAAAATGTGCATGAAAGCAGGTGTATGCATTTGTGTGTAGACAGTTTTGAAACTACACTTGTGTGGGTGGAGATAGTTTTAACCCCAAATGTGTTTTTAAAACTATCCGTGTGGACATGGCCTAATAGACAAGACTGTATGGAAAAAAATCTGTTTTAATTTCCTGTAGCCTTTCTGACGTTTTGCATTCATTTTGGGATATTTACCTACAGTATCTTTCTTACATAAAAGGTCCATGTGGAGCAAAGTAATATGTCCCAATACTACTACATTTATTCCACATCCACTAGACTTCCTTTCACCGTGCTACAAACTAAGGTTTGTGCAGCTTTTAAGTTAGTTTAATGAAATGTATTGGTACATAATGCACACAAAAGAGATATGGCAACTAGCAAGAAGCCACAGCGGAGAAAGGGTCTTCACACACCGGCGGACTCAAGGAGATGGCTAACGACAGCTAGCTTACAAAGTAGGTATTTTAGAGTTGCCGCGCTGACAAATATACGATAGCGACCTTACGAAGACATTTCGGTTCATGGCTAACAAAACGCCGCCTCCGGTCACCACAAACGTGGTCTAACGTACGGGAAAGTTGGTGGTTTCTAAGGCGCGTACAGGACTGCTTAGGCCGAGCGCGGTGGGTGGCAGGCAGAAATGACTCTCAAATGTTGCTCCGCAGCGGTTGACAAAAAACATATTCGGTAAAACGCGTTACCACATAAATACGCTTTGGAAATATTACCACGGCGGAACAATTAACGAGAAGATGCCAAAGATATAGAGTAGATGGTTGGTGACAACATTGAAAGACATCTTACCGGTTCTGCAATATGGCGGAAAGAGGAAGTGGTATACAGTTGCAATGCATTATGGGAAACGTAAACCGTCTTTCATGTGAAAATGGAATGATTTAATCATGAAATAGATGCATGTTATGTTATTATTGTATCAAATGTTCCTTTACTTGAAATTAATATGTAGCGTATTTGTAGGTATTCAACACCCATTTCGAAACGTTTTAATTCAGTATTCAAAGAGTCCCCAAACGTGTCTAATGTAAGCGAGCACCCACAAGCGGTGAGGGTGAGTAACTACATTATTTTTTGCAAGCGAGTCAATCGTTCACAAAAATACTTATGAAACATATTACTACATTTTCCCCTTTATCTTTAAAATGTGTTATGATTACTTCCATACGAGGCGTGTCCAAACTTTTTCTACTGGGGGCTGCACACTAAACAATTTAAGCATGCGGAGGACATTTTGATATTTTTCATTTTCAAAACCTATATATATATTTATATATATACATATATATATATATATATATATATATATATATATATATATATATATATATATATATATTAGGGGTGTGGGAAAAAATCAATTCGAATTGCGATTCTCACGTTGTGCGATTCAGAATCGATTCTCATTTTTAAAAAATCGATTTTTTTTTTTTAATTCTTTTTTATTTCTAATTTTTTTTTTTTTTTTTTTTTTTTAATTAATCAATCCAACAAAACAATACACAGCAATACCATAACAATGCAATCCAATTCCAAAACCAAACCCGACCCAGCAACATTCAGAATAGCAATAAACAGAGCAATTCAATCTTTATTTATTTTATTTTATTTTTATAATTGAGAGGAGACACAAACATGACACAGAACAAACCAAAAGTAGTGAAACAAAAATGAATATTATCAACAACAGTATCAATATTAGTTACAATTTCAACATAGCAGTGATTAAAAATCCCTCATTGACATTATCATTGGACATTTATAAAAAAGGCGACTTGTCCAGGGTGTACCCCGCCTTCCGCCCGATTGTCGCTGAGATAGGCTCCAGCGCCCCCCGCGACCCCAAAGGGAATAAGCGGTAGAAAATGGATGGATGGATTTATAAAAAAGATTAAAAAAAGAACAATAGTGTCACAGTGGCTTACACTTGCATCGCATCTCATAAGCTTGACAACACACTGTGTCCAATATTTTCACAAAGATAAAATAAGTCATATTTTTGGTTCATTTAATAGTTAAAACACATTTACATTATTGCAATCAGTTGATAAAATATTGTCCTTTACAATTATAAAAGCTTTTTACAAAAATCTACTACTCTGCTTGCATGTCAGCAGACTGGGGTAGATCCTGCTGAAAACCTATGTATTGAATGGATAGAGAATCCTTTTTATTCGGGAAAAAAATGTTTTTGAATCGAGAATCGTGTTGAATTGAAAAAAAAATCGATTTTGAATCGAACCGTGACCCCAAGAATAAATATTGAATCGAATCGTGGGGCACCCAAAGATTCACAGCCCTAATATATCTATATATATATATATATATATATATATATATATATATATATATATATATATATATATATATATACATTTTTTATTATTATTTTTTAAATGTTGGGCTCCCCTCCAGTTTGATCTTGGGGACTCAAACATGTCTGAGTTATAAAACGTAAGTACAGCTGTTTTAAGTTTAATGAAATATACTGAAACTCAATACACACAATTATTATTTTTATTCTTTATTTGCAGTTTACAGTACATCTCTCGATCAACTTCGGGTCTGACGATATGTATATTTTTTGTTTAATGTTTTATACCCTTTTTGTCAAAAAATAACCCTGTTTTTGTAGCAAAAAATACAAAATAAGCAATGTCCCCCCCCACCCCAAAAAAGTACTTTCAAAGTCCAATATTTTATGTAAGATAATTGAAGCCTTAAATAGGTCAATAATTCATAACACCATTGATTTTAATTCATTATTCATTATATCATAAAACAGTTTTTACCCAAGAGCCATAGTAGCATTAAACAGGCCTGAGTGAGCACAATGTGTCCATCATGTCCTCATGTGTCATGTCTTTTTATTTTTTCGGACTATAATGTGCGATAATGTTATATGTGCATATGTATATATATGCATATGTTTGTATATGTGCATGTGTGTGGATATATACATATATATAGATACATATCTTCTTTTTTATCTTTTTTTACTATTTATATTACTAAATTATTGTGTATGCACCTTAAGGGATCTGCTCCAATTTCGTTGTTCTTTGAACCTGTTCACTGTAATAATGACAATAAAACTCTATTCTATTCTATTATTATTTTCTAAGCAATGACACTTTTAGAAAAAAAAATCTGACTAAAATTATTTCGGATCCAAAGGCGCATCAAAGTGTTCAAAATAAAGCTTATTTTTTAAAAACTTTCAACACATAAGTCTCGAGATCAACTTCAGATTCATCCGTCAAGTTTTTATTATTTTTTAATGGGTTTTCTGGTGTGTTTGTTTTATGCCACTTTTGTCCAAAAAAAAAATAGTTTTTTGGATGGTAAACACACAAAAAGCAATTTCCCCCAAAAAAATATATTTTAAATTGGAATATTTGATGTGAAGTAATTGGAGCCTTGAACAGATCAATAATTCCTAACATTGATTTAGATTCATTATTATGTTTTGAGCAAAGACAAAACAAAAAGAAAGAAAGTAAAAAGAAAAAAACAGCCTGCGTGGCTGAGTCAACATTGCAACTTTTTCTCGATATATTTAACCTGCTTGTTCTTTTACAAAACCCAAAACCAGTGAAGTTGGCACGTTCTGTAAATCGTAAATAAAAACAAAATATAATGATTTGCAAATCCTTTTTAACCTACCCAGTATATTCAATTGAATAGACTGCAAAGACAAATACTTAATGTTAGAACTGGAAAACTTTGGAATTTGATGCCTGCAACATGTTTTAAAAAAGCTGGCACAAGTGGCAAAAAAGATGGAGAAAGTTGAGGAATGCTCATCAAACACTTATTTGGAACATCCCACAGGTGAACAGGCTAATTGGGAACAGGTGTGTGCCATGATTGTGTATAAAAGCAGCTTCCATAAAATGCTCAGTCATTCACAAACAAGGATGGGGCGAGGGTCACCACTTTGTGAACAAATGCGTGAGCAAATTGTCGAACGGTTTAAGAACAACATTTCCCAATGAGCAATTGCAAGGGATTTAGGGATTTCACTATCTACGGTCAGTAATATCATCAAAAAGTTCAGGAAACTGGAGAAATCACTGCACGTAAGCGATGATATTACGGACCTTCGATCCCTCAGGCGGTACTGCATCAAAAAACGACATCAGTGTGTAAAGGATATCACCACATGGGCTCAGGAACACTTCAGAAAACCACTGTCAGTAACTACAGTTTGTCGCTACATCTGGAAGTGCAAGTTAAAACTCTACTATGCAAAGCGAAAGCCATTTATTAACAACACCCAGAAATGCCGCCGGCTTCGCTGGGCCCGAGCTCATCTAAGATGGACTGATGAAAAGTGTTCTGTGGTCTGACGAGTCCACATTTCAAATTGTTTTTGGAAACTGTGGGTGTTGTGGTCTCCTCAGTTCCCAAACGTTTACTGAGTGTTAAAAGGAAAGGCCATGTAACACAGTGGTAAAAATGCCCCTGTGCAATGTGTTGCTGCCATTGAATTCTAAGTTAATGATTATTTGCAAAAATAAATTAAGTTTCTCAGTGCTAACATTAAATATCTTGTCCTTAAAGTGTATTCAATTGATTATAAGTTGAAAAGGATTTGCAAATCATTGTATTCTGTTTTTATTTACGAATTACACAATGTGCCAACTTCACTGGTTTTGGGTTTTGTGTGTTTGTTTTGTTTTTAAACAGTATTTTTATAATGTGCCGTGGGTTGTTAAATAATTAGCTGCGAGTCTATACAAAGTGTTTGGGAAAAAAGAATGCAACAAAATGTATAAAGCACAGAAAACAGAGACCAAAGTATGACCACAAATGCTTGATTCATTTTTTGATAAATCACTGACATTTGATTGGAAAAATAAACAAACAAACACCATATTTATTATGTATATTTTATGTTGTCAGTATTATTTGACTGAATCATAATACCTTCATGATATACACCAAATGAAACAAGATATGCTCTTGTTTGCCCAGAGGAAAAATCAATAGCTCATCATACCTTAGAATTACATGCAGTAAAATAGGTGTATAAATAAAGGCAAGTCGCAAAAAAATGAATCCGTCAAGTCAGTGTGTTGGCTTGAATGTGTCGAGTGTAGCATCAGCAGAACAGGTACGATAGATGAGAAATAAACTGAAATTAAATTAATCAAATCGTAGCAGATTGGTGAAAATCCCTGACTACATTACCAAATGACAAAGTGGAAACTATGTAAATAAATATGAATGCCAAAATTAAAAAATGTTGACATGACGTTCTGAAGTTTTGCAGGAGCCTATGTAAATAAAAGTGCTAGTCATTTCCACCACTCTGTTCAATGTGCAATCAAGATTAAAGTGTGTTGTTATTGCGATACAGAAACTCGAAAACACTTACCCTGTACAACTTCAAAAGCTTGAGAGCTAAAGATATAGCCTTTAATGTCCACCAAAGCACTTAGACACAGACAGATGAGCATAATGGAGCAACCAGATAGTTTTCTCGACTATTTTCAATGGTTCCATCAAAACAAATCACCTGCCTCGACAAATCTTCTGCCTCTCTTCTCTGCTGTTATCGTTAGCCCCCATCGCTGACCACGTCTGCCATGAAATGTACGTCCCCTTGAGGATTCAAGCCCAGCTTCTGCAGGTCGAGTCCCATGGCTGCCAGCATCTGCAGCAGGGTGAGCTTCTGCTGTGTGGCCTCGTTCACCAAGGCCGGGCAGGTGGGGTTACACTGAGGCCACTGGCAGCTGTCCACCAGGTGGAACGGACAGCCTTTGGATGGCGTTCTATTGTTGCGAGTGGCTTCCAGGCTCCTGTCCCAGCAGTGCAGGGCCCGCGGAAGAGAAGTGCCTTTTACTTGGAAAGTCATCCAGTTGCTAAGAGAACAACAAGCAGAACAAAAGTGGAAGTTGATAAAGAAATGAGTGAGGAATGACTGTTTTTACTGAAGTGTTTTCCAAAATAATTCCGGGTTCGTACACCTTTTCCATGGTCAAATTCAAGCACTTTAAAGGGGAACATTATCACAATTTCAGAAGGGTTAAAACCATTAAAAATCAGTTCCCAGTGGGTTATTTTATTTTTCGAAGTTTTTTTCAAAATTTTACCCATCACGCAATATCCCTAAAAAAAAGCTTCAAAGTGCCTGATGTTAACCATCGTTATATACACCCGTCCATTTTCCTGTGACGTCACACAGTGATGCCAATACAAACAAACATGGCGCATAGAACAGCAAGCTATAGCGACATTAGCTCGGATTCAGACTCGGATTTCAGCGGCTTAAGCGATTTAACAGATTAGGCATGTATTGAAACGGATGGTTGTAGTGTGGAGGCAGGTAGCGAAAATGAAATTGAAGAAGAAACTGAAGCTATTGAGCCATATCTGTTTAAACCGTATGCAAGCAAAACCGACGAAAACGACACGACAACCAGCGACACGGGAGAAAGCGAGGACGAATTCGGCGATCGCCTTCTAACCAACGATTGGTATGTGTTTGTTTGGCATTAAAGGAAACTAACAACTATGAACTAGGTTTACAGCATATGAAATACATTTGGCAACAACATGCACTTTGAGAGTGCAGACAGCCCAGTTTTCATCAATTAATATATTCTGTAGACATACTCTCATCCGCTCTCTTTTCCTGAAAGCTGATCTGTCCAGTCCAGTTGGAAATGCATCTGCTTTGAGTGTCGCAGGATATCCACACATTCTTGCCATCTCTGTCGTAGCATAGCTTTCGTCGGTAAAGTGTGCGGAACAAACGTCCAATTTCTTGCCACTTTCGCATCTTTGGGCCACTGGTGCAACTTGAATCCGTCCCTGTTCGTGTTGTTACACCCTCCGACAACACACCGACGAGGCGAGATGTCTCCAAGGTACGGAAAACAGTCGGAAAAACGGAAAATAACAGAGCTGATTTGACTCGGTGTTTGTAATGTGTTTGAGAAAATGGCGGATTGCTTCCCGATGTGACGTCACATTGTGACGTCATCGCTCCGAGAGCGAATAATAGAAAGGCGTTTAATTTGCCAAAATTCACCCATTTAGAGTTCAAAAATCGGTTAAAAAAATATATGGTCTTTTTTCTGCAACATCAAGGTATATATTGACGCTTACATAGGTCTGGTGATAATGTTCCCCTTTAATGATAACTGCTGGTTCAATGTTAGGCTTAGGTTTTAGCAGTTTTCCATATTTTTCCTACAGACAGCATTTGGCGACCTCAAACAACAAGGCAATGGATTGATTCACACAGGTTTTTGTCTTTTGAAGGGTACTGGAAAAACTGGAAAATTGATCTTGAAAGTCCTTAACTGAATGGGGCATAGAAAATGAAGCAGTGTGACTATTCAATGTCATTGGTGTTTGCAAACGTGTCTCCATTTGTGTTTTTATTTCAAATGTCTTGTTCTTTTTCTTCCTTACATCACTCAATGACATTGCACAGCATGGATTGATTCACACCATTTTTGTGCTTGTACACTGCATAAAGTGATATAAATACACGCGCCCTCAAAATGTCAATTTCACTCATTTATTAACAAAACTGTTCCACATTAATATAAAGATAAAAAATTAAAGGAAAATATTTTGTTTGTTTCACAACACCTCGGTCACCTTCTAGCCTTATAACTGTGGCTATGATAACAAATTAACAAAAAGACAAAAGTTAACTTTTTTTGCTTTCACTGAGGTAGCCAGACAAGTTAAGTAGACAACAAAAATAATAGAGCAAGAAATACATCCAACCATGTTGTGTAAAAACTACAATATCATCCATATTAACTCAGCTCTAAGTTGTGAAAAATGTTACAAATTATACATTACATGACCTTCACAGTACAAACAAGTCCAATAATGTAACCATTTTAATGCAATTAACCAAAATGACAAAATGTAACTTGTTTGCTTTTAGTCAAACAAGTTAAGTAGACAACCAAAATAATGGAGCAAAAAATATATGGAACCATGTTGGATTTCCTTTTTGCATACTTTGCAGCAGGCTACACATGGATTTGGTCCACGTTTTATCCAAAGTTTGTTATAATTAGCCTATTGAGTCAGACTGCCGAGAAATATGATGAACATTTCCAAGCAATTCCCAGCACTTCACCCAAAATTCAAGCATTTTTCAAACCTTGAAAACACAACATTAAAATCCAAGCATTTTCAAGGTTTTTAAGCACCCGTACGAACCCTGATAATTATAATAATAAATATTTTCTTCTTCCAAGAGGGGCCTAACACAACTAACTAAGTGGTGTCAAAGTCGTTTTCACTGAGGGCCACATCGCAGTTATGTTTGGCCCCAGAGGGCCGTTTCTAACAGTGAATACTATTATTACACCACTTTTTGCTGCATTTTATTAGTATTTTTTTTTTAAACTAAAATGTGAAAAATAATTTCACCTCTAAATGTAGTGTATATGGAAAAACAGTACTGCTGTTTTTATGGTAAAAAAAAAAAAAGCAGCTTAGTTGCCAGAATTTTACTGTAAAATTTACATTTGTTTTTTACTGTAAAAAAATAAGACAGCAATTTTACAGTAACATTTTGGCACTGAGCTGCTAGTTTGTTTTTTGTTTTATTACAGCAAATCAACAACTGTAGACCACAGTTTATTACAGTAAAAAAAAAGTACAGTTTTCTTCATTTAGATAAAAATGCTGTAAAAACAACAGTCAATTTCACAATTTTACCATGAAATCTATTGCTACTTTTACATTACACAATTTGACAGATAACTTGCTTTGAAATCATTATTATTAGTATTTATTTCTATTTTTAAAAATGGTTTGAATGTTTGATAATCATTTTTTGCTTAATTCGACAATATTTAAGTTAACATCATTTGAGATTACATGTAGGACTTTTTTTTTTTCTCTCCCAAAATAGAGAGGAAGAATACATTTAGTAAGAAAAGTGACAGTACTTTATTGATACATATTATCTCCAGGCGTTCGAGGGCCAAATACAATGAAGTGGCGGTCCACATCTGGCCCCCGGGCCTTGAGTTTGACACCTGTGCACTAACTAAACCATCAACAGTGCATTTGAGGTAAATAGGGCTTCAAATGTATTAATTGTATCATCATCACAGGAATCAAGTATTTAATCATACCTTTTGGTAATCACTGTATGGGAGAGGCAGGAAGGGGCGAATACCGCTCTAAAGAATCACACACAAGTTCAGTTATTGCAATGCTCTTTGCCAAATTACATTATATTACAACACACAGTGCATCTGAAAAGTATTCACAGTGCTTCACTTTTTCCACATTTTATGAGGGACAAGCGGTAGGAAATGGATGGACGGTCAAGTTACAGCCGTATTCCAAAATATAATTATTTTTTTGTTCTCAAAATTCTACACACAATACCCTATAATGACAATGTGAAAACGGCTTTTTTTAAGCTTTTTTCAAATTTATTACAAATAAAAAGTTAAGAAATCACCTGTACATAAGCGTTCACGGCCTTTGCCATGAAGCTCAAAAGTGGCATCATGTGCATCCGGCTTCAACTGCTCATCCTTGAGATGTTCCTACAGCTTAAATCAGGCCTGGGCAATTATTTTGCCTTCGGGGGGCCAAATTTAAAGAAAAAATGTATATCTATTTTTAGGAACACTAATACAAAACCTCACTATAATGTCTGATTGAATGCTAAAAACGTTATGACAGACCGCCTTAAAAACGTAATGAAATTTAACCTTTTTTTTACTGAATGAGACACCCAGAATGTACATGAAAATTAAGAATGCGGGATTTACAATATTAACTATGAACGATAAAACACTGAATATTGACAACATATGAACGTCACACCCCCTCTCCATCGACATATTTTACAATCAAGCGAAACGCAAAAAGGATGCTACAAACACAGCGAAATATGAACGCGAAGGGTAAAAAAAATCCCACCTACAATCTGATATATCTGATATATCACTAAGCTTTAGAATTTTGTTGTAGAAATCTCCTTTCGCATCTGTCCCTGACACCCGCATTTCAGGCGGACACTCTGGAAAAAATCTGTGGAAATGCTCCCCACCCACACTGTTTGGTGGCTAGTCTGAGCTGCTGTGATTTAGATTACCATAGGGCTGGGCGATATGGACGAAAAAAGTATATCTCAATATATTTTTACTTAAACTCGATACCCGATATTTATCTCGATATGTTTTGCGGTGAAAGTATACATATAAAGATATTTATTTTTAAACAAGATTCAGTGAATTTGAAGTGAATGACAACTGTACTGTAAACAGTCAGTGGCACTTTTATTAACCCAGTTAGTCAAGATGGATATTAAGTTAACAGCACAGAAAATAAACTGTTTAAGTAGCATAGATTTATGTAACATAAATAAAATAGAAAAATATTATTTCTCCGTAAAATAAATAACATAGCTGTGCAAATAATACAAAAGGTATCAAACTTGGATAAAAAATAAATTTGCAGGCAGGCACTTTTTAATTCCCAGTCGACGATGTAATGGAGTGTGACACAGGTACGGTTCTGGTCAGCGCCAAGTAAGTGACTTAAATTAATTGTGTGGCATACATCTTTGGCAGCTTTTCTTGTGCGAAATATGCTTGGCAACTGGAGAACAGTTTTGATTTGGGCTTACAATAAACAACTCAAATGAATGTTTTATGCAGACGTATACATTTGTCCAAATGTGGCCAAGTAGACGCATTGCGGGTTTCCTGAAGCTTAACGGGCCTTAATTTGCCCAGGTTTGGCTTAAATGGTGTCCACCTGTGGTAAATTGAATTGATTGGACATGATTCCTTGGACATCATGGTTAGTTTGTGCTCTGCCATGCACTGTCAAGTGTGAGACCTTATATATAGACAGGTGTATGCCTTTACAAATCATGTCCAATCAACTGAATTTATAACAGGTGGACTCCAATACTTACGAACATGTGATTTCTTAGATATTTTAAATTGTTCATACAATTCGAAAAAGTTCAAAAAAACGTTTTCACATTGTCATTATGGGTTTTTGTGTGTGGAATTTTGAGGACAAACATTAACTTATTCCATTTTGGAAAAACCCATAACATAACAAAATGTGGACAAAGAGAAGCACTGAGAATACTTTCCAGATGCATTGTATATTACGGCGGGAACTTACGTAACATCTCTCAGGGAGTTCATCAGCTCCCTGCCCAAGTTTTGCATGTATTGCCACTGTTCCTCACTCATGTGCTGGCCTCCCATATAGATGTTCTCCACCCTCAGCTGTTCCTCGTCAAACAGCCACTGCACAACAAACAGGGGCGCTGCAGAGAGACAGAGAAAACATTGTTTATGCTAATATTCTAACTGTTAGAATCCATAAAATCTCAACCCCCCCCACGAAGCTTAGAATCCAAATAACACGTGTGTGGAGGGAGGTGTGGCCAGCGCGCTTGCAGGAGCAAAGGTCACCGCCGCTGTCTATGGTGCTGAGGATGAGCACCATCGGATAGGGGCGGGACATGTGCTGACGGCGAGACACAGCTGGCAGGTGATTAGATTTCACAGGTAGTACGTGTTAATCTAATCATCTGTTGTCCTTCGAATCACTTGTGATTGAGGGCTATATAAGTAATCTATAATGTGTATATATATATATATATATATATATATATATATATATATATATATATATATATATCGTACAGGCCAAAAGTTTGGACACACCTTCTCATTCAAGGTATATATAATATATATATATATATATATATATATATATATATATATATATATATATATATATATATATATATATATATATATATATATATATATACACACACAGTACAGACCAAAAGTTTGGACACACCTTCTCATTCAATACGTTTTCTTTATTTTCATGACTATTTCCATTGTAGATTGTCACTGAAGGCATCAAAACTATGAATGAACACATGTGGAGTTATGTATTTAACAAAAAAGGTGAAATAACTGAAAACATGTTTTATATTCTAGTTTCTTCAAAATAGCCACACTTTGCTCTGATTACTGCTTTGCACACTCTTGGCATTCTCTCAATGAGCTTCAAGAGGTAGTCACCTGAAATAGTTTTCACTTCACAGGTGTCGTAGTTTTGATGCCTTCAGTGACAATCTACAATCTAAATAGTCATGAAAATAAAGAAAACCCATTGAAATGAGAAGGTGTGTCCAAACCTTTGGCCTGTACTGTGTGTGTGTGTGTGTGTGTGTGTGTATATATATATATAATATTATTAAGTAATAAAAGAATAAAAAAATTAACACCTGCTATTGACTCTGAGATTTCAATTGGCCACTTACAGGTCAAGGTTGAATACAGTCTGTGTCCAAAAAAGCACCGCCACTCCTCGCCTTTCTTATAAAGGCGCCGACATCTTTCAGGCACCATACCGTTCCACAATCTGAGAAAACACAAACAAAATAATGTCCTTTAATTCTTAATATCATACAACACAGTACTGTTCCAATACAGCCAGGCTGACATATAAATGTCTTTACCTCAGGCCAACTTTGATAGCATCTTCAGGGGAACAGGTAACTGTTTCGGGGCAGTTAGGTGACCTCTGCGGTTTACTTTCAAGAAACCATCCAGAGTCCACAAGGCCCCGGACCTGTGCCTCTGCACCAAGCTGCTCCAGCTGACTGGCCACTCGCTCAATGTTCATCAGGACTCCTGTACCCCCAGCACTGCAGGTGGATGACAATGACCGATGCAAGTGTGTTGCTTTTAAAGTGATGTTCTACTGATGGAGCGATGGCACAGGGACCCCCTTTTCATAAATCTCATACAAAATGGTGTTTTAATTCAAACTGGTCCTGAAGGTGAGCGCTGCACAATAACAACCAACTTGTTACTGTTTTCCAGTGCAATATTCACCTGTCCCTCCTCATTGGAGGAGACAGAGTTCCTTTAGTAAACAGTGATGTAAGTCAAGTTTTATTGTGTAAGTGAGATGTACCTACCCATAAATTAACTAAGTTACTCACATTGTACACAGAACACATGAAGGTTTTAAAAAGCACAAATAAAAACCATCCATCCATCCATTTTCTACCGCTTATTCCCTTTGGGGTCGCGGGGGGCGCTGGAGCCTATCTCAGCTACAATCGGGCGGAAGGCGGGGTACACCCTGGACAAGTCGCCACCTCATCGCAGGGCCAACACAGATAGACAGACAACATTCACACTCACATCCACACACTAGGGCAAATAAAAACCAAAACCAGTGAAGTTGGCACGTTGTGTAATTCTTAAATAAAATCGGAATACAATGATTTGCAAATCCTTTTCAACTTATATTCAATTGAATACACTGCAAAGACAAGATATTTAATTTTCGAACTGAGAAACTTAATTAAAAAAAAAAAAAATCATTAAGTTAAAATTTAATGGCAGCAACACATAGCAAAAAAGTTGGCACAGGGGCATTTTTACCACTGTGTTACATGGCCTTTCCTTTTAACAACACTCAGTAAATGTTTGGGAACTGAGGAGACCAATTTTTGAAGCTTTTCAGGTGGAATTATTTCCCATTCTTGCTTGATGTACCGTATTTCCCGCACTATAAGGCGCACCGGATTATAAGGCGCACCTTCAATGAATGGCCTATTTTATAACTTTGTTCATATACAAGGCGCATATAATAGACGCTACAGTAGAGACTGGGGTTACGTTATGCATCCCGTAGTTGCGAGACCTGTTGTGGCTCAATATTGGTCCATATATAAGGCGCACTGGATTATAAGGCGCACTGGGACGGTATAGCTCGGTTGGTGGAGCGGCCGTGCCAGCAACTTAAGGGTTCCAGGTTCGATCCCCGCTTCCGCCATCTTAGTCACTGCCGTTGTGTCCTTGGGCAAGACACTTTACCCACCTGCTATCAGTGCCACCCACACTGGTTTAAATGTAACTTAGATATTGGGTTTCACTATGTAAAGCGCTTTGAGTCACTAGAGAAAAAGTGCTGTATAAATATAATTCACTTCATTGTCAGTTTTTTAAAAAATTGGAGGTTTTTAGGTGCGCCTTGAAGTGCGGAAAATACGGTACAGCTTAAGTTGTTCAACAGTCCGGGGTCTACGTTGTCGTATTTTAGGCTTCATATTGCGCCACGCATTTTCAATGGGAGACAGGTCTGGACTACAGGCAGGCCAGTCTAGTACCCACACTCTTTTACTATGAAGCCATGCTGTTGTAACACTTCGATTGGCATTATCTTGCTGAAATAAGCAGGGGCGTCGATGATAATGTTGCTTGGATGGCAACATATGTTGCTTCAAAACCTGTATGTACCTTTCAGAATTAATGGTGCCTTCACAGATGTGTAAGTTACCCATGCCTTGGGCACTAATACACCCCCATACCATCACAGATGCTGGCTTTTCAACTTTGCGCCTATAACAATCCGGATGGTTCTTTTCCTCTTTGGTCCGGAGGACACGACGTCCACAGTTTCCAAAAACAATTTGGAATGTTGACTCGTCAGATCACAGAACACTTTTCCACTTTGCATCAGTGCATCTTAGATGAGCTCGGGCCCAGCAAAGCCGACAGTGTGTCTGGGTGATGTTGATCAATGACTTTCGCTTTGCATAGTATAGTTTTAACTTGCACTTACAGATGTAGCGACAAACTGTAGTTACTGACAGTGGTTTTCTGAAGTGTTCCTGAAACTTTTGATGATATTACGGACCGTAGATGGTGAAATTCCTTGCAATAGCTCGTTGAGAATTTTTTTTTCTTAAACTGTCCGACAATTTGCTCACGCATTTGCTCACAAAGTGGTGACCCTCGCCCCATCCTTGTTTGTGAATGACTGACCATTTAATGGAAGCTGCTTTTATACCCAATAATGGCACCCACCTGTTCCCAATTAACCTGTTCACCTGTGGGATGTTCCAAATAAGTGTTCAATGAGCATTCTTCAACTTTCTCAGTCTTTTTTGCCACTTGTGCCAGCTTTTTTGAAACATGTTGCAGGCATCAAAATCCAAATGAGCTAATATTTGCAAAAAATAACAACGTTTTCCAGTTCGAACGTTAAGTACCGTATTTTCCGCACCATAAGCCGCCCTGGGTTATAAGCCGCGCCTTCAATGAACGGCATATTTCAAAACTTTGTCCACCTATAAGCCGCCCCGTGTTATAAGCCGCATCTAACTGCACTAAAGGGAATGTCAAAAAAACAGTCAGATAGGTCAGTCAAACTTTAATAATATATTAAAAACCAGCGTGATGTGGGCGCGCATGGAGTCGTATATCAACATGGACGGAGCTGCGTGAAAAAAGCCACCCGGCCTCTTTGCGTAAACTTCCCTTAACCACTCGCTCATCTTTTATTCATCCATCCATCCCTTCGAGTTAGCTTTTATGATGACGCCGGCTGGAAAGGTCTCTTTTGGCAAGGTCTTCCTTTTGAATATCACCATGGGTGGAAGTTTCTGGCCATTAGCATGGCAAGCTAGAACCACAGTGAAGGATGACTTCTCATTCCCTGTGGTGCGAATATTCACCGTACGTGCTCCCGTTGTATCCACAGTGCGGTTCACAGGAATATCAAAAGTCAGTGGAACCTCGTCCATGTTGATAATGTTCTCTGGCCGGATCTTTTTTTCAGCTATCTTGTTTTTACAATATGCACGGAAAGTAGCCAGCTTTTCTTGAAAGTCTTTAGGCAGTTGCTGTGAAATAGTAGTCCGTGTGCGGATGGAGAGATTGCGTCTTTTCATGAACCGGAAACCTGTCGCTTAGTAGGAGCCATTTTGTGGTCTTTACAGATGTAAACACACAAAGGAAATGAAACGTAATATCCGCGCGCTTCTTCTTCTTCTACGGGGGCGGGTGGTTGCTTACAGTAGAAGAAGAAGCGCTTCCTCTTCTATGGGGAAAAAAGATGGCGGCTGTTTACCGTAGTTGCGAGACCTAAACTTTATGAAAATGAATCTTAATATTAATCCATATATAAAGTGCACCGGGTTATAAGCCGCACTGTCAGCTTTTGAGTAAATTTGTGGTTTTTAGGTGCGGCTAATAGTGCGAAAAATACGGTATCTTGTCTTTGCAGTCTATTCGATTGAATATAGGTTGAAAGGGATTTGCAAATTATTGTATTTTGTTTTTATTTACGATTTACACAACGTGCCAACTTCACTGGTTTTGGGGTTTGTAGATAGAATGATACAATTAAACAATATTAAAAGAGAACAACTCCTAATGTACCGTATTCTTATTTACACCCAACTTAGCCTCTCACGTCATGTTAGACATTATATTCGTCAAATGCGCCAAAGCCAACCACACAAGCTTCACAATAAAAGCACTCCACGTTATATCTTACCTAACTGCATTGAACTGAATAATAATATCAATAAATATATGACATACAGAATCAATAATGTAACAAAAGGGTTGAGGTTGATTTACAGTTGTGTCTGCCTTACTTAACCCCTGTTGTTGTCTTTCAGACATTTCTGTGTTCCTAAAATATTGTCCCTGTCTAGTCAGGAAGAATAGAGATAAGGAATAAATGGGGCGGAAAATTGCGGCTAATATTGGTGGCCATCTAGCTTCTCAGAGCTTTTTTTAATGCTCATTTCACTTCCATGGCAAACATTTGCATGCGAGACATAATGAAGGACGTAAAGTTCACTAAAAGTGACATTTCTGTCATATTATTTGGTGGGGCTGCGAATCTTTGGGTGTGCCACGATTCGATTCAGTATCGATTCTTGGGGTCACGATTCGATTCAAAATCAATTTTTTTTCGATTCAATGCGATTCTCGATTCAAAAACGATATTTTCCCGATTCAAAACGATTCTCTATCTATTCAATACATAGGATTTCAGCAGGATCTACCCCAGTCTGCTAACATGCAAGCAGAGTAGTAGATTTTTGTAAAAAGCTTTTATAATTGTAAAGGACAATGTTTTATCAACTGATTGCAATAATGTAAATGTGTTTTAACTATTAAATGAACCAAAAATAGGCCTTATTTTTATCTTTGTGAAAATATTGGACACAGTGTGTTGTCAAGCTTATGAGATGTGATGCAAGTGTAAGCCACTGTGGCACTATTGTTCTTTTTCTTTTTCTTATAAATGTCTAATGATAATGTCAATGAGGGATTTTTAATCACTGCTATGTTGAAATTTTAACTAATATTGATACTGTTGTTGATAATATTCATTTTTGTTTCACTACTTTTGGTTTGTTCTGTGTCATGTATGTGTCTCCTCTCAATTGCTCTGTTTATTGCAGTTCTGAGTGTTGCTGGGTCGGGTTTGGTTTTGGAATTGTATTGCATTGTTATGGTATTGCTGTGTATTGTTTTGTTGGATTGATTAATTAAAAAAAAAATTAAAAAAATTAATAAATTAAAAAATAAATACTTTTTTTTTTTTTATCGATTTTTTAAAAATGAGAATCGATTCTGAATCGCACAACGTGAGAATCGCGATTCGAATTCGAATTGATTTTTTCCCACACCCCTATTATTTGGGCTGTAAAGTTTTAAAGCAAATCTCTTGTGTCTGTTTACTATATGTGCAGATAAATACTGAAATATCGATACCGCTGATATCGGATCTTCATGCTTTAATCTCGATTCTCAAATCAAAAGATTGATACTTTTGATACCTCCCCCCCCCCACACACACACACTGACTGCACTATTTCTTATTTATTTATTTATGTATTTATTTATTTATTATTCCATACTGCGTGGTGAGCCAGCTAAACTCGGTCCTTCCTCTTGTTAAGGGCCTTATGTTATTTTCTAAGTATTACTGTTTGTCTATATTGCCCATTCATTCCTTTTTTTCTTAATACTGCCGGGACCTGAGTCGTAATTTCGTACCATATATGTGAAAATGTGTGCGAGTATGACAAATAAAGCTCCTTGAATATTCGCACAAAGTATCAGTATCGGATCGGTATCTCCGATACTGTACCAGACTGAATTTTCCTCGGTACTGGATTGGAAAGAAAATCAGTGGTATCGCACATCACCGCTGTTTACTACAGTGTGTTATTTAATGTTATTTAAATACATTCAAATATGTGAAAAAGATATGGGTGAATATTGTTTTTTTTAAGTGTAATCAACTAAAAATCATAACTTTGCTTAACCGCTAGTGGGTGCCGACCCCTGTTGAGACCAACATGATATCAAAATTTCATTTTTATTTTCATGACACAACCTGAAATGTATCCCAGGTAAAGGTGAAAATATTCTATTTGTCACATGTATACAAAGCAGACACTAGTTTAACCAATCCCAGAGGAGCAGAGGACATCAAATCCACCAACACTCCAACCTAACTGGAAATGAAATGTTAATGTTTTGGTTTGGTGAGGTTGAAGAAGCACCCATTAAAAATGCTCCCAACATGGGAAGAACATGCTAACACCGCACAGAAAGACCTCAAAATCAGACGTCCATGGGAAATCGAGTGGGAATTAATTACAGAACAGTTACTGTAATGCAGTGGTTATCGAACTTTTTCCACCAAGGACCACCTCAGAAAACACTTGCCTCTCCAAGTTCTACCATAACGACCAACATTGAGATACAGTAGCATAGTAGGCCTAAGTGTTCATCAAAGACAACGCAAAATTTTTATTTAATGAGTATATTTAATATTTTGGCCACTGTAGCATTACACAGAGTTTAGACCAGTAACACTGTGTTTGAATATAGGAAAATAAAACACTGTACTTATATACTGAATCAAACCTTTGGCGTACCACTAAATGGAGCCCGTGCTGTAATGTATGTCAACTTGGGGTAATACCAAGGAAAGTATCAGCGTCAACTTGATACTAGCGTGATAATATTGATACATTTCAGCTCTCTTCAATATTTATATATATCTGTAGGCTCTGTTTTCTGTTATGTTGTTTATAATGTTACATTGTTGATATTGTTACTGTATTACCATGAACATATGCGGTCCTCTCCAAGGTTTCTCATAGTCATTCACATTGACGTCCCACTGGGGTGAGTTTTTCCTTGCCCTTATGTGGGCTCTGTACCGAGGATGCCGTTGTGGCTTGTGCAGCCCTTTGAGACACTTGTGATTTAGGGCTATATAAATAAACATTGATTGATTGATTGAATTGATTTACGACCATGAATTGATTTACTTGGACCCCGACTTAAACAAGTTGAAAAACGTATTCGGGTGTTACCATTTAGTGGTCAATTGTACTGAATATGTACTATACTGTGCAATCTACTAACAAAAGTTTCAATCAATCAATCAATCAAAAGTCTTTCTACATTATTGTACTATTTACAAATTGAGGGAATACAT